>NC_044000.1:32871298-32918798 GCF_902150065.1 Myripristis murdjan | reverse complement strand
AGGGCTCAGTTCTGGGCCCAGGTTTATTTTTATCTCTCTCCATGTGTGTTTGCATGCATCCATTAGTTCTTTCACTCTCGTGTGTGTGTGTGTGTGTGTGTGTGTGTGTGTGTGTGTGTGTGTGCCACCTCTTCCTGTCCTGCAGGCCTTGCTGTAGCCTGGGGCTGCAGTAATCCCTGCTGCCTGGAAAGGTGTTTGTCCAGCAGGTTCGGTGCGGAGCTGCCTCTCTCTCCTTCTGCTCCTCAATAGGATTAACACTCTTCCCTCTTTCTGTCTCTCCACTTCTTCTCTCTCTCTCTCTCCCATCTGTCCTCGGCTCTCTCACTCTCTTGACTGATCTCAAACTTTAGAAATGGGTAAATGAGATTTTGTTCTCGTGATTTCTTGCCGTCTTCTTCTTCTCTGTCTTCTCTTCTCTCACTGCGTAGGAACTGAGATTTGCTAATTCACTGAAACATTTAGTTTGGATTGCTTTAAGCTTTTGCAGCGTGCATGGATGTCCAAGTGTGTATCAAAGCATGTGCACCAGTGCTCAAGCTGTATGATCAGAGCTAAACTGGGATAATGATGATGCTTGTGATATGGCAAACAATTTTATTGCTGCGCTTTTTATCCACATCTTGACTCTTCTCAGCTGAAGTCGATGCTCCAGATGAAATCAGGGGCTTCAGTAAAGTCAGTATCTCACTCTGACAACTGCTGGACCGTGGAAACTGACCAGTACTAATAAATATTTCACAACTTATGCTCCTTTCCACATTAAACAATCACATCAAATTGGATATTTTAATGTAAAGAGTGTACAGAACGGTTATTGCCTTCCTGAGTTTGTCCTGACGTGATGTTTCTAAACTTCAGAGGATCCAGTTGGTCATTTTATCCGCTGAGGACTTAAGGCTCTTCAGTTGGACTTGGTTCATTTTGTGCTGCTGATCTTTTGTTAAGAACGGGAGCGACTTTTTCAAAATGTTGATATCTCATTTCAGACGAAACTTCTTCATGTGCAGGCCTGCTTTTTCCAGTTGTATCCAATCCAATCCAATCAAATCCAATCAAATCAAATTAAATTAAATTAAATCAAATCAATCTTGCCTGAGGTTGTATCAGCAAAGCCAAGCAGTGGAAAAATGTCTGCCGGATGCTAACTCGTCTCAAGGTGTGATGATGTAAATGAGGCCCTGAGTGCAGAACACACTGATTTAATGAATAAATAAGAAAAAGTCAGATGAGTGTGTTTCCTCCTAAAATGCTGTTCAAGCATCATCTCATTGGCAGTCCATATTTCCGTAATTATTCCTTCTCTCAAAAACAGCGTGTGTCCTGTAAACAAATTAAATGGCTCCTGACTTTAATAACAAAGCGGTATGTTCTTTGCTCTCAGCTCTCTGAGGTGTCACTTCTGCATGATGATGAATGTCTGACTGAAGCTCCTCTCATGTCTCCTGTGGAGTTTGAGAAATAAATCTTGATGTTATCTCGTGTAGCCTGCAGCCATACGGCGCCGAGCCGGGCCGCGCTGGGAGGCTTGATAAGGTGCAGCGAGGCTGGGGGGGTGGGGAGGGTGGGGGGTGGCGACACCTGTTTGTACTGGGACTGGAAGCAGATGGTCCACATGGCTGCCAGTCCCCGAGGGGAAAACCAGTCAGCTGAGCCCCAATTAAGGAGTCAGTGCAAGTCAAATAGACGGAGGAGAGGAGGGGGAGGCTGGAGACACACTGATGATGAAATAACTTTATTAAACAGAGTCGCACTCGTGTGGCTTCCTGCAGGCTCGTGTTTGCAGCGGTGCACAGCAACAGACAACATTTCTCTAGTACCTGCTCTTTACTTGACCGTTTATTTTTTGCTCACTTATGACTTGTCGTTAATTGCTACTTTCAAGCATAACTTTGAAGTCAGCTGAATTTTATTTCTTTTTGCCCACACGCTGTGTTCCTATCACACCTGTCAACCAATCACAGCACCCGCTCTCAGCTGGGTTTGATGGAAAAGCAGAAATTCGTCAGCCAGCTCCGTGTTTAAAGGCAGACTGTGCAGTTTGAAACCCCACTTTGTTGACTGATGTTGAGGATGAAGATGAGGAAGAGTAAAACCTCTCAGGTTTACAGCAACACCGATAACCCACAGAATCAATGGAGCACTTTTATACGCCTGTCTCCAACCTGAGGTGTCAAATGATCACAAAAACATAAAGAACGGAGTGAAAAGCTCTTATATTTTTGTAGATTTGTAGATTTGTAGATTTCAACATGATACGCCGTCGAGGCCGGAGAGTTTCAATCAGCTGCTGAGATGAAAACCTGCAGGACTGAACTCATTATTTTTATTTGATTATAAATTGTCATTCATTCACTATTTAGGCATTGTTTTTAGTAGATTGTCACTGCTTTTAGTATTATGTATTAATATCAGTATGGACATTTTAATGTGTGTTAAGTGTGCTGACACACCAACACAAGTTCCTAATACATGTTAATGTACTCTATATGGTGTATAAAGTGATTCAGATTCTAATTTCAACCCAAGCAAAAGATTTTTTAAATTATTATTATTGTATGTTTGTTATTTTTATCTTTGTTCACATGCCTCGGTGTCAGCAGCACGCAGGCGACGTCTCAGCCTAAATCCACCACATCAAACTAATATGGGCTGAGCGCTCAAAATGTTTGCTAAATGTTGTTCTTATATGCAAATCCATTTTTCTGGAACAATGCAGTCTAACACTTCAGCCAAATGAGGTGGTGCGACTCGTTCTGAGTCAGGTTCCACCAGTCTGCTCCCAGCACAGCTGATTTCACTTACATAAAGACAGAGGATCCGTGTGCCTGCTTCAAACTACATGTCACTGATTCTTGAGAATTTGGATAAATCATGTCCCACTAAGAAAAATGCTGTTTCTGCTGGAAATTTACAACATTTTAATGAATAAAAAGAATCAAGGGCATAATCAGGGGGTCCTTTGCACATTTGTAAGGTTCTTTTATAGGTTTATTTTTAATTTGTATTAATTTAATGATTATATGTTGGCCCATGGCCTACAAAACCAGTTGTCCTCGGATAGGAGATAATCATTTCAACTTGATTAAAACAACAAAAAGTAATAATTTCATTGAATAATATCTTTACCACCTGAAAGAGTACATCATAATATGTATTAAAAACTACAAACGATGGGTTTTGAACAATATTTACTATTATTTTGTGGTTGCTCAAAATGTGTCCCAGATATTCGTCATCACACTCAGATATATATTTAAAAAAAAATAATAAAAAAACTACAAGGTCAATTACATTCCTGAGGAGCCCTTTCCAAACCTTCAGCTCTACTGCATGCTTCAAGATCGCTCAGGCTCCTGGAAGTTTGCTATTTTCTCTTAAATCTCTTCATATTTTTGGACACTGCTACTGTCACAACCATAACATGTCAACACCGTCACTTCTGTATAAAAAATATTAGATTAGATTATGGAATAAATGTATATTTTTTAAGAAGAGGTCTGATGCAGGTAGCAACATGGCAAAAACAAGCTGGCTAATGTGAACAACTCATGCTGATCATGTGAAAGAGCAGGTTTTTGTCTCCACCGTCAGACGTCACCACCGTCAGGTTTTCTGTGTGACGGTGATGACTGAAGTCTGAAAAATGCTTATAACAGAGCTCAGGATTGTTAATTTTTGTACCAAATAGTTAAATAAAGTTGTTAAGCAAGAAGCCATTGACTTGAGTGGTATAAATTTTGGAAATGTATGTTTTAATGAGGCGACTGTCACCACCGTCAGATTAGTGTCACCACCGTCAGAGGCAGTTATATTGGTTTTAAATGAATATGCTTACAATATGTTTCTTTGGTGCTGTTGAGTTATTAAAGGAATAGTCTCTTTAATACAAAAATATGTTTTTCAAATTTAAAAAAAAAAACATTACGGTGACGGTGTTGACAAAAACAAAGTAGCCTAATAACTGGAAAAACCTATTTTATGAAAAAAATGCAAAATGAGGAGGTTTCACCGGCACATTGCTGAACAGCCAAGACCTTGGCCTATAATGATATACCTTCAGATTTTGTAATTTAACGCACTTTTTTTTTTCAAAATTAAAACCTGTTTTATCCAAATTCCCAAGAATCAGTGATGTGCAGTTTTCTCTGGTATTATTTATTATGCAGCTGATCTGGGTTTCTGGAAGCTGAAACGATACGGAGGTTTTGACATTCAGTCACCAGTGGCTTATGTGCCAGTACTCAGTGTTTTTATATTTTGGCCATTCTAAAGCCAAAAAATATTTTCCCATAAGGATTTTTCTCTTGTAAAGCACCTGACTCAGCGTTTTCTGCAGAATTAATACATTAACAACAATTCTGTCGGGGTTAGTGGCTTTTTAAAGTCGAGTGAGACATTACACCTGTTCAGTGGTAAGATAAATCTGTGATACATGACTGCCTCCAAATGAAAAATAATGCATTACATCTTTAGGTTAAAATACATTAACGCCATACACCATGTGCTGAAGTACGACCTAAGGATTTTTTTAGTGGATGAATTTGTGCGAAGACTCATCGGATTTGGTTTCCTCTTTGGCAGTACAAGTTGTTTCGGTCTGCGTCCACGCTTGTTATATGCAAACCTCTTGACAAATGGCTAAATCAGGTTTTGTGCTGGGGGAAATAACGTTACCTCCTCCTTCCTGGTGGGGAAATGGCTCGGCAACTTGTTTAAGTCCAGCCTGACAGACAGCGGCTCTTTGTTGCTGACCTCCCCTAAGCCTAAAAGTAAAGTCCCCCTCCTCGCCTCCTGAAGCCTTTGAAAAGCCACCAACATTTTGTCAGTATTGCATCCCAACAATAAACCCTGCTCTTATGTTTTCTCACTTTTCTTACTCTCTGTTTCTCAACCTCTGCCCCTCGTTATTTTGACTGCTGTTGATGTTCCCGGCCACAGCCTCCTGCCCCACCTGCTAATTTTCCTTCCTTGTTAGACACACACACTCACACACAGCCGCTCACTGCTTACACCCATTTTAGGAGCACATACTACTTTTAACGTAATTCGTCTCATTGTCTGAGCCGAGTCCCCCCACCCGAGAAACAAAGAGGTGGAGGGAGACAGCAGTCCCCAGCGGGCCAGGTGTTCCGCAGGGCTCAATTCTGGGTCCTGCCTTTTTTCCTCTCTCTCTCTTTCTCTCTCCTCATGTATCTGTGTGTGTGTGTGTGTGTGTGTGTGTGTGTGTGTGTGTGTGTAATGGCTCTGAGCCTGGTGTGTACGTGTGCAGCTGCCCGCCGAGGGCTTTCCTTTGTGTTGCACCCCCCACTATTGTCAACTCACGCCTCCTCGTCCATTCATGGCTCGAGCCGACGGATGGACTGGTGTGTGTGTGTGTGTGTGTGTGTGTGTGTGTGTGTGTCTGTGGAAGTGGGGCGGGGGGTCTAGCTTATCTTAGTGTCCCTTTTTTGCAAGGGGGGTGGGAGATTGGTGTGCTTTGCTGAAGACAGGAAAGTGAGGTGTGTGTGTGTGTGTGTGTGTGTGTGTGTGTGTAGGGAGATCTCTGCCTTCCTATTGGTCAGTGAGCGGACTCAGTGTGAGGAGGCAATGGTAGATCTCTTACACTCCATCTGTTCACACTCACACTGTTAACCTGCCAGCCTCAGGACTCTGCACTCTTCAGCACAACCAAAAAGGGGAAAAACATCAATTTGCTGATTATTTTGGATGCTGCTAAAGTCATCCAGGAATCCTTTTCTCCAGACTGCAAAGCCCACTTGGATTGCCAGCGTTGCTCTCTACAATTTCTGCTGGATCCAGAGATTATCTATTTTTTCAAAGGGAGTTTAGCCTGGGGTCGACTCTTGGGGAAATTCTCCCTGAAGTTTGTCTGAATTCCTCCTTTGCTGCTGGAATGACCAAAGGTTTTCTTCCAGGAGAAACGAGGGAGCTGTTTGCCTTTTCCTCTGTGCTGCTGCTTTTCCCCGGAGCCACGTGGTGAGTTGTTTTTAATACTCAATAACTGAAGTGCTTTCGCCCCAGGTTTTGCCTGAGTTTTGTATGTTGAATAATATTTGAAACTTGATTTGACTTTCACGTTGTGTCATGGTGTGCAGCTTTTTTTAAATCTTGATCATTCATCCTCATTTTTAAATGGATCTACTGCTCTCTAGAGTGACTTTCTTTGTAAGTTCACTCTCTTATCACTTAACTATTATTATTACAGCACCACTTTGATCTCCTATCATTTATTAATTGCCATAATAAGCCTGTATGTGCAGATCGTGTTTGGTGTTCTGGTGCAGTCGGAGAGAGACAAAGCAAACGCCAGTCTGATGCTGAACTGAAATGTAAAAGTTACAAAGGTTTAAATGAAGACAGAGACAAAGAAAGAAAGAAAGAAAGAAAGAAAAAAAGAACAGTGTTTGATTTATATGTGTTCCTGCTGCTGAAAATCAAATCTGCTGTCATCACTGAGAAATGTTTTACAAAAATGTTGTACGAACTCCTGATGTCGATAAATGAAGTGTGTATATATGAGTGAGAGACACAGACAGAGAGAGAGGGAGAGAGAGAGAGGAGAGAGAGAGAGAGAGAGAGAGAGAGAAAATAAAAGTGGTGGAAAGACATTTAGATGTGATGCAGCTCTGTGGTTTTCAAACTAAGGTCCGGGGACACCGAGGGGGCCTCAGTAACAACATGAGTAAAAGTTTAATTTCACTTTCTTGATTTTCCACTGGAAAAGACCCTGATTAGAATCTAATGCACATATTGCAATATGACTGTCATCATCACTGGTTTCATTCTTGACACTGTTACAGCGCATAGTCACTTAACCCGTTGGTTTTCCCTTAAATTCCCCCTTAAGCAGCATTAGAGTCAGAATAGTTTTTTTCTATAAAGTGTCTCTGCTGAAGCTCCATCACTCAGATAGAGTGATGGAGCACATCAGATAGAAAAGATCTACATGTCTCGTGCATCATTTTAGGCACATTTCCCTGGAATCCAGCAGCTCATGTTTGGGATCTTAGGAAACCTCAGGATCTCTTCTATAATTTAAATTAAAGATCAGTGGGTTTGAACAAAACTCGTCTGTGCAGCAACGTTGAACCCAGGAGAGCTGAAGAGGAGAAATCATCAGCAAAAATTTTCCCCGACAAAATCTGATCTAATGGGATCAGCTGTGTGTGTGTGTATGTGTGTGTGTATGTGTGTGTGTGTGTGTGTGTATGTGTGTGGCGGGGGTTCACTTTCACCTCTGAGCTGTGCAGACTTTCAGTAGCTAATGTCTGCATCTGCGTCGCTGTTGCTAACTATCCCCCCCCCCCCACCCCCCACCCCCACACTCCTATCCCTCCCCCTGTCTCCTCTGGAGAAACAGAAGGTCACATGACAGTCAGTGGTGATATGTACCACTGAGGACGAGCTGGGACACCACCAGTTGCAGAGGGGGGAGGAGGGATGGCCCGATGCTCTTTTGGGGAGGTCCCCTGTGGCTTCAGTAGGCATCTGTTGCCCCCGCTGGCTGTGGCCCCCCCCACCCCTGTCCCCTCCCTCCCAGACTGTCACCGGTGCAGCGGACCGGCTCTCCATTTGCCTCACCTCAGCCAGCAAGTGGCAGCCGTGCGGCGGCCCTGAGGGCGGGGGCCGGGGGGGCCAGGTCCAGGTCTGGCCTCAGGGGAGCCTAGCCCCCCCTCCCCCATATCCCCCTATGCACACACACTCTCCACCTTCAGCACCCAAGGGGGCTAACCCCGGACCCCGAGATGCACACAGGCCTGCACAAGTTGTTGCAGCCCGAAGGTGCAGGCAGCCTGCAGCATCTGCTCACTACAGACCTGCACCCCCAACACACACACACACACACACAGCCCCAGTTTCAGGTATGAGTATGATTTCTCCCCAACTTTAAAAAAAAAAAAAAAAAAAAAAAAAAAAAAACCTATAAAATGATGGTCCTCAAGCGGCTCACAAAGTGTCGGTAACTCTTCATCTTAACCAAAACGACACTGAAAATTGACATTGCTGAGGTTGTCATCTAGGATCATTTACTGGAGTCGAGACAGTGTTAGATCATCACACTTTATCAATGGGCAGAATATTTGCTCAGTTTCTTCAAAATAAGGGTACGATTTTAAGGGGTTTTGTATTTCTATTAAAATAGAATAGAGTAAAATGATGTTGAGTTGATCTGTTTTCCAAATATGATTTTAGTAACCGTTAAACAATCATGCAAATGGAATTACGTTTGTGTTTCTGCTTGCATCTCGTGGGCCATGGGGCTTGAGCTGTGGGTTTTTCTGAACCCACAAATTGAAGTGAATTTCCAAAGGAACTTTTTGGTTGTGTCAAACCAAAATGTGTCACTTCAGATAAGTGGATCTGCCCTCTCTGTCAAAAGCCTCTCTGACTTCCTCTATCCATCATATTGTGATCTCTTGTTTAGTTTAGTTTAGTTTTTTGGTTTTTTAATTTATCTGCCGGGCACGATGCACAAAGCAGCCGCTGAGTCAGAATTAGCTGCGTAGCTAATTTGCATTTGTAGTCCTGGAGAGGAAAAACGTTAAAACAGCAACTAACACTAGACAGAAAAGCACCAGCGAACACACACACACACACACACACACACACACACGCACACACCACGCAGTAATGAAGGGAAAACCCCAGCAGTCTTCAGCTCAGTGCTGCTGTGTTTGGTTTGTCAGCTGCACCAGCAGGTCACCAAGCTGCTTTTTCAGCTCATTTACTTTTATTCATATTGGATAGAAAAAGTCAGGGAGTTGATTTTGAGATTGTATTGCATTAATCATAGTGGATGGCTGATGGATAGAGAACACAGTTTACTGCCTTGGACACATGAAAAACCAACATAATTGCACCAGACGCTTTAAACCGAAACACGCAACACCAAGCATCGAGTGGGTTATTTTCCACCAAAATGCAATTTGATTTTTGGATTTCTTCTCAGCTCCTCCAGGAGCTTCCCAAACTTCAGTTCCTCACTGGGTTGGGAGCAAAACTTGGTGGTCGTCTGCATTTTGAATTTAGATTATGGTTAATTTCATCTTTCTCTACTCCCACTGCTAATGTGGTTTCCATTAAGGCAGACAGGCATCCCAGTATATATTTCTTACCAGCACAGTGTGGAAATGATAATATATATCATATCTGCTGCTTTGGCATCATTTTTACCAGTGAAGTCCCTTCAGCTGAACTGAAATTCATTCGTATTTCTGGTCGTTGCTTTCACTTTCGTCACCCACAGTTTCAGGATCCAGAGCAGGAAATGATTAAGCAATTACTTCGCAGTGAGTACCACTTTAAAGCACGCCAATTCGTTGCCTTAGTAACTAGACTTGTTCATTTTAGGAGCGATATTGATCACTTCTGATGATCACTCCCACCCTCGACCCATTTGGTAAAGCCGTTACTACGATCAGTCCCCCTTTTTTGTTGATTTTACCTTATTATGCATTGAGAAAAAAAAATGCATACTGTTGTTTTAGACTTTTGCAAGTTATTTTAATGCAGTAGTGATATGAGTGTATATCTATAGTATTCTTATGGCTTGTGCTGCTGAATGCAAAATATAAAGTATATAGCATACAACATAAAACAGTTTTATTCAATACAGAAGAAGTGCTGGACTTTTGTCTCAGTTTTGCAGCAACAGGAGCATTGGTTTATATTTTTAAAAAAGAAAACTATTCTTCTCACATGGATGAATAGAAGACATACTTTTTTCAGTGTTTGGATTTTTTGGGTACAAATCATCCTACTCTGATTTGTAGGAAATTAACAACTGTCTCTCAAAATTTATATCTCGATTAATAATGAAGACGACTGTAGCCTCAAAATCTGAGTATTCATTTGGAAAGGGTTGAAAAATCAACATTTTTCTTTAAAAAAAAAAAGGTTTTTCATGCTCAGCAGCCTTTTTGTCAGAACACACATGACTTTTAACAAAAGGTTGATGTCTGATTTTGAAATCAGAAACTTTCTAACTCCCTTCTGAACAGTTTTGCTCTCGGTGTGCAGATTATTTTAATTTTCTCTCTGAGTGTGAAATCACTTTCAAGACAGCGGCAGTCAGACGGTGAAGTCGAGCCCATAGAAAGTTCATTTATTCTTGAATAATGTGTGTGTGTGTGTGTGTGTGTGTGTGTTCTGACAAGCAGGGGATTAACGCTTGCTGCGTCACTATCATATTTTTGCTGACTCTTCAGAAGTCCCGTCTGGCAAACAGTGACTAAGGCTGGTGTGACTGCTGCATTATCAGGATAATCTTGTGTGTATGTCTGTGTATGTGTGTGTTGGGGGTGGTGTGTGTGTGTTTTAGTTGGGGGTGGGGTGTAGTTATTGTGAGAGGGTCTGAATAGCCCCAGCCTCCGTCTGTGCACACCGTCCAGGCCGAGCGAACAATGGTCCCGTCGCAGGAGGACAGATTGGGTGGCAGCTGCTTTGTTGAGGGACAGCAAGCCAGACACACTTCTTCTTCTTCTCTCCGATCCCCCTCACCCCAAAACACACACACACACACACACACACACACACACACACACACACACTCTCTTCTTTTGTGTTTCTTTTGTTGCTGGAGGACTAAATTATTCCAGCTCTCTTGTGGCATTCATGGAGGGCGAGTGCGGTGCGGCAGCTTGGATGCCGGGGGTCATGCCGGTGAGAGGCCCTGCTTTCCGGTGCTTTCCGACAGCCGGTCCAAGACGCTCCTGATTAAAACTGCTGTATTAATATAGCGGGTCACATCTATACATGCGTACGGTCACAGTCAGATACGACACAAGCATTCACGTGTTTGCTGTGTGGCCCGTGTGCTGTGTGAACTACAGGTGGAAAATAATAACAATCCAGCTTTTTTTGGGGAGTTTTTGTTTCCACTCAGTGAGACTTTCTACTTTCCCTGCTCTACATGTCAGAGAGAAACATGCGTCTGAAGCTTTTCCATGCAGAACATCAGACGTGCTGCATTCGAGTGTAAACCAGCCAACAGGATGTGGAGCAAGTAGAGCTGCAGCATTAAAATACTTCTTACAAGTTCATGCAGCGATAATTTAACTCTCTGAGAGGAGCCGTTCCTCACAGTGACTGCTTTCACCTTAACTAAGAAAACTGCTGTACTTTTAGTGAAGGAACATTTTGAAATGCAGGACTTTTTCCATTAGGGTATTGCTGTTTTTATTGAAGTAATGGATTTGAGGATATTCCACAAAATGACAGATTTTAGGGGCATTTGTCACTTGCCAGGTGTTCATATCTTCACAAATTGTCTCACTCAAACACATTTGCAAATATATGCTGCTTAAATAACATTATGCTGATGATGTGATGCTTGTCTAAAGCAGGTCAGGCAAGCCAACAGCCACTCCTGACAGAAATCTTTGCATCATGTCATCATGACCAGTGTGAGGCTGTGCTTTTGTTAAATCTCTGAAGTTGTGTCTGCTGAGGAAGAGAACATGTAGAAACAATCAGAAGAAGGACCCCACATTGTTCACATTTTGCTTAATCTGCAACACAATGAACAAAAGCCCCGACGTTCTACTTAGGCATCAAACAAACAAGAGTGAACTAGATCCACGGATAAAGAACGTTAAGTCAAAGGGAAGCTTTTGTAAAGTGGAGATGATTCAGATTTGTGTGTATGTGTGTGTGTGTGTGTGTATGTGTGTGTGTCCCTAATACAGTAGGAATGGCTAACGGGGGCAAAAGAACACATCCTTTTTGGGGTCACTAAGCATTTTCCCATCACAACAGGTCCTTCTTTGTTTCAGACGGTGCAGGGGACCCCCACAGGGCCAGCAGGCCTCACTCTAACAACTAAAGGGGCTTTAAGGTCCTTTATTGGTCTCTCACTATGGGGGAGCCCGAGAAGGATCCTTGAGGAACGCCTTCCTAAAAGGTTCATAAACCCTGCTAGTACTGCTGCATGGGGGGAATGGGTGATATTTCTCTCTTGTCAGGGACCCTACAGGTGCAATATTTAAAGTTGTGTGTACTGTACAGAAATGCAGTATGGAAACAGATTAGTGCAAATTATACTTGAATTATTGATTTTTAATTTGCTGTACTCGCTGTAGAACTTGAGTTTGTGAGGTACAGTCTGAAAGTGAACACAAAGTCTTGCAACTGAATGCAGTTCTTTCTAAATTTGGCTTTAAACCATAACTTCAAATTCAGTTTTGGCCAACAAAATGAGTTTTCTCAGTTCAAAGGGAGCTGTGTGAGGAAAAACAACAGCAGCAAATTGTCAGTTCAACAATGTCAGACTCTATATTAATACTTGTAGTTTTCAGTAAACAGACTCTAATGTGGTTTATGGTTTTCTTGCATAAAAGTTTGATGAGTGAAAGTAGGGAAAAGAGAACAAGAACTGCAACTATGCTGTGAAAATAACAGCAGTAATAAATTAATTCAATTCAGTAGTTCAATCTGAGTGTCACAAATTCATCTTAATTCACTTCAAATGTAATTTCTCTTGGCAATAATCTCTTTGTAAAGCTTACATCCTAGTTTGAGAATTTAGGGTGAAGTTACTCATATGTTCAGTAGTTTTAAGGGAGTTAGTTTCCCCACAAACAGTTATAATAAGGAAGGTTGAGAGGTCATGTGATCCTAAGAGTCTGATTATAAATTATTCACAGGGGGATCACCAGAGGTCTGTGGTCAGGGGGGTCTAAACTTCTACCAGGGGGGTCTGGAAACAATTAAAACCTCAACAAGGGTTGGAGAGTTGTGGCAGTGTGCCCAGAATGAATAAATGATTCTGCTTTGTTCCTGCAAATATTTCTTAAATGTTTGGATATTGGCCTACAGTGTGATATATTAAGAAATCCCCAATCTCTTTGCACAGTCAACAAGCTAATGCATTTCTATGACCGAAGGAGGAATTACCAGAAAATACTGATGTTAAACGTATGAATTATCAACTAAAGACCTACAGAAATAATGTAAAGTGATTACTATGTCACTGTGTTAACCTTCAGCTTTTGTTTATTTTTTAGTCACCACCATCAGACCTGCTTTTTTAGCACTGTCAGCATGTTCACCTTTGCCACTCTCATTTCCTTTTTTCTTTTTCTTTTTTTTTTCCAATCTACGAGCCTGCATGCGTTTGTGTGTGTGTGTGTGTGTGTGTGTGTGGGTGGGTGGGTGGGTGTGTCTATCCACAGCTAATCTTGCAAACACTACTGGGTGTGTTTTCTGTGCACAGTTATGGCTGTGCACAGAAAGGGTGTGTGTGTGTGTGTGTGACAGAGAGAGAGGGAGACAGAGAGAGAATGAATTACACAGAGAGAACAGAAAACAGCTAAACTTACAATTTAATTTGTAATTTGAAACGTATTAGAAAGTACAACTGGCTGCTGAGTCTGTTTCAAGTCTTGCTCAGCACATAGGGGAGGCTGTGATGTGAATATTCCTTGTCCCCCAGGAATATTCAACAGCTTATTATAGCAACAGCTTATTCTTGCACTTTGTCTTTTGGTTAAATTCTGAATGGCCAGCACTGTTGCCGAGCAGAAAGCATGGCCTGGGTACACCACTTTAATGATAAACATAAGCAGATTTATGATTGTTAAGCATAATAATTTCCCTCAGACAGGTTAGGTGTCAGTCGTATCACATATCTTCACATTTCTCTGCATGTTTTTAATTTTGTAAAGCCACTGGTCTACATTTGTTTCAAATCAATAAAAAATAGGTAATGAGTAAAAGTACTGTCTTAAAATTATTTAGTGGGCTGAAGTACATTTTATGGAGATTAAAGCCTCATAAAATTGGTCTGGCAATGGCCACTGGTTGTTCATGTGAAGCTAGCAACACTGATGGAATGTAGCCTAATCATCAGTATACAGCATTATAGATTTAGTGGTACATGATGTTTTGGGAAAAAAACTTTTCTCCGTCCTTATCTCTGTAAAACTAGACACACTGCGGGTGAGCGCCTGCAGGGTGTATCCTCAACAGGAGCTGGATCCTCTGTGACTCCCTGTCACTCTTCCATGTTGCTCAGTGTGTTGTTCAACCAGTGAGGGACAGTGGTAAGTCATCGACATAGAGTTGTATAGAGGTCAGCTGGACTGCCTGCAGATTCTCGAAGATGTTTCGTTTCTGGTCCAAGCAGCTTCCTCAGGTCTGACGGACAGGTAGAGTCCCAGCTGTTTAAACTGTGTGGAGACATTAGCCAGGTCGTTGGCTCTTTCGTGCTCATCCCGGTTGAGATGATCCAGGAGTGAGCAACGTTCCTTCCTCCTTTTGTGGTGGTGAATGTGCACAGCAAATTTGAAAGATGAAAAAATGATAGTCAATTTCTGTTTGCCAGAATCTGCAGTGGCAGTCGAGGCAAAACCCAAACTTGCTGTTTCAAAGGTGTGATTCATACTTTGGCTGTTTTGGCTGTAGGTCAGGAATTTGATGGCATCAAGGTGTTGTCTTATTACCACGACACCTTTTCATTACTGCTGACACTTCACAGACTAAACGATTATCTGATTAACTGATCAAATCCAGTTTATTTGTAATGCAAATTTCATACACAAGCATCTCAAGCTTTTTCGAGCTCTACAGATTCAACAGAAATACATAAAGATAAAAAAAAACAGATACAATATACAAATAACAAAGGAGAACAGAATAAAATACTGCACATACGTAGATTCCACTTCCTAGAAGCATAGATATATGAAATATGATATATTATATATGATATGATATATGATTCCAGCAGCAGGACCTCAGAGATCTGATGAATGCAAGACCATTCAGAGCTCTGTAGACGAGAAATAAAACCTGAAAAAAAAAAAAGCAAAAGGAAAAAAAATCCAATGGATTAATCGACAGTGAAGATAGCTGCAGTCCTCAAAAAAAAAAAAAAAAAAAAAAGCATTCAGTTCCTTCACCGCAGTTCCTGTAGGCAAACACCAAATTAGCCAAGACAGTAATTGTGTTTTAGCTTAATTGCTTGTGGTATGATCACCTTGTGCTCAGGATGTATGCTGACAGGTTTGGTGTGTAATAGGTGTAATAAAATACACGTGTTGCATTTTTGGCTATTTGTTTACAAGAGTTTGTTTCTTGGTATTTTGCCTGGAGTCTGACTTATGCTTCTCTGAGCTCACCGCTGCTAAAATGCAAATCAGCTGAACTTGGGTTAGGGAGGTCGGGGGAAATTACAGTTTTTAACTTGCCCTTGCGGTTTGTAAATGCCTGTTGTATTTCCAGAATTTTCAAGCATTGTTTTATCTGATCCTACTGGGCAGGTCTGCCGTATTTTGCCTTGTTTCAACAGAATTATACTTGCTCCCAGACGAATTTCTAAAACAAGTGAAACTGTGCTGGAAACAAATGGGATTATCTCATCCTACCAGCAGATTTTTTTTTTTTTTTTTTTTTTTTTTTTGCAGTGCATTCAAAGTGAGTTCCTCCTCATCTCACCTCGCTCTGTTGGAAGAAAAACTCATCTGTATGAGTCATTTGCCGTGTCGTTGATCTATGAATTTACACTTTTCCTACAGTTGCACTTCTTGTACACTGCTCTGGATAAAAGCATGAACTAAATGCCTAAAATGTCATGATATATAGCGTTATCTGTGTTTCAGTTCTCCCTGCAGCAAAAGGGGCAGGGTGAACTTGTGAAAAATGCATCAGGCTCTCTAAGCTCTCTTGTAGTTACACAAGTTTTGAAAGCAGCCTGTCAGCTCAGGGTGCTAAGTGAGGAAAGGAAACTGTATGTGTTTTATTTGCTTAGCACTTACCAAAACCAGCATTACAAAATGCTCCACCACAAACAAAACAAAACAGGAAGGCATTGGAAATAATAAAATATAAAATCAAAAACCATAACTAAAACAACAGAAAACTGATAAGCGATAAAAATAAGCTCTCAAAGGTGATTTAAAAGAAGGCACCAGTGGAGCAAGCTGGAGTTCCTCAGGCAGAGGAGCCTGTAAACACTTGATCCTCTTTAAGGCTCATTTATGCTCCCTTTACGTATGAAAATAAATATCGTTTCAAATGATGTAACCATCACAGCCCACATGCTTCCCTGCGTCCTTTACATTGGCATGGCTAAGTCTGGCTGCTCCAGAACAAAATATCTCAAAATCTTTTGGGCTGACTGCCAAGAAATTTGGTGAGCAGGTTCATGCTCCCCAGAGGATGAACCCTGTCTGCGCCTCTTGCACCACCCTCAAGCCAAAATGTACCAATTGCATGCTCTCACCACGTCCATTCCCCTGGCAATACCAAGTCAGCAGGCCATGATGTTTTACCCCTAAGCTGAAGGTTGATATATTTTAAGGTGCGGTCCTGATTCAGGCTTTTCACGGCCCAGTGTGGCAGCTCTGCTGTTAGTATGAAACTGTCTGCACCTGCCATTTGATTGTTTGACTGTTTAATGAGGCCCTGCTTCCCAGCCAGGTGGAGTGTTCCAGTTTGAAGCACTGTGATTCACCCCAGTTAGTCTAGATGTATAAAAAAACCAATCGCCAGGAGTGGAAAAGTATCACTGAGGGCCTTCATGTAGTCTGGTGGATAGGCAAGGTCTGGTAAATTAAACAGGTGATGCTGGAAATGGCACAGAAAGCAGCTGGAGTAATCTTGAAAAAAAAAAAAAAAAAAACTTAAAATGTGTGGATTCAAAAAGTTTTTTGCAAGTTTAGAAACATATAATACAGTAGCCTTACTGCAGGTATTGTTTCATGGGTCTGACAAGGCAGTGTACTACACATAGAAATTGCACAAACATAAAGAACTAAAGCTAAACAAAGGCGAAATTTACCGGGATGCGACATTGTATAGTGAAATAGATAGATAGACCTGTTAGTTGAATAGCCGAGTCTCTGATATCAGAAAAATGCAACAGTCACGGAAACACTTGTTGGATGCGATGTGCAGGCGCAGTTCGTCGATATAAGCAAGATTAAATCCCAGATTGTAGCTAACATCAACTCTAAAGTTTTACAGCTGGTCTTGTACCTGCAGACTCAGCTCTGATATCAGTCTGCATACTGGCTGCATCACCCAGCCCTGGAGGATTTAAACACTTCTCACTCACTTCTCGTCTCTCTCTCTCTCCCTTCAGCTTCCCTCTAACGGTTGGTCAGTGAGCTGTCAATCATCAGCAGTAACAGTGGGGTCAGTCAGGCGTGCAGGCGGTCACGGAGGGCGTGGGTCTGGATGTGTGAGGCGGCTTCATGGGCCTGAAGGACCATCTGGAGGATGGGACAGGCCGCGTCCTCAGTCTGGGGCTGGATCTGGACTACCTGCACGTGGAGGGCACTGAGTGGCAGGCTGGACTGAGCGGAGGCGGTGGCAGCAACTCGCAGACTGGAAAGGAGGTGGCAGAAGCCAGAGCTGCAGCCAAGGGTGGTAACAGCAGCAGCAGCACTACAGCCAGCAGGGCTCACTCAACCAGCAGCAGCAGCAGCAGCAGCAGCTGGAGTAACTGCTCAGAGGAAAACACTGTCTCCGACAGCGAAGACGAACGGGCCCAGAGCAGCTCCAGCACTGAATCGCAAAACCCCTACCACCATCAGCCCCAGGAGGAACCCACCCCATCGCCCGCTGACCCCTTCTCCGACTGCCGTGCCAAGGTGGAGTTTGCCCTGAAGCTGGGCTACTCAGAGGACCTGGTGCTTCTGGTGCTGAAGAAACTGGGCCCAGACGCGCTCATCAACGATGTCCTGGGAGAACTGGTCAAATTGGGAGCCAAGACAAACACTGAGCCACAGGGAGGAGGTGGAGGAGGCCCCACCATGTCCCACTCCCCCTCTTCTCTGTCCTCCTCCTCAGCCCGCTCCTCCTCCTCCTCCTCCCTGGACTCCTGCCGGCTGCTGTGTGCGTCCCAGCTGCTGGAGGATAAGGAGAACCTGCGGCCGGTCGTGGTGGATGGGAGCAACGTGGCCATGAGGTGAGGATCAGCAGATTAAGCAGACCTCTCTTCTTGTGCTTCGACACTTCTGGTACCATATTTTGCAATGTTACTGCACCACCCCAAGAGGAAAATCATGCATTACAGAGCAGTGCCTCTGGGCTGCTGCTGTGCTGGGCTTTTCCAGTTCTCTAATGTGAACATCTAATTTTTGTACACTCAGAAATGTCATTTTTATACTTGGTATATTATTGGTACTTTCTTGGTATATTATTGGTATATCTTGGTATATGACAAAAGCCATAAACAGAGCTAAGTATTATTAACATTTTACTTTTTTTCTTGCAGTCATGGAAACAAGGAGGTGTTTTCCTGCCAAGGCATCCAGCTGGCCGTTGATTGGTTCCTGGAGCGAGGTCACCGTGACATCACAGTTTTTGTTCCCGCCTGGAGGAAGGAGCAGTCGCGGCCTGACGCTCTGATCACTGGTAACATCAATCGATTGATATCTATTGATCCTGAAGTTGCAGTGCAGTGCAGTTTTTTTTTCACATGTACGTCCATCTGTTCTATAAATCTGAGCAAAATTTGTGCTGATTTTCGTCATTTTCATCAGTTGATCCCAAAGTCAAATTCACAGTATCTATAATGTGTATGTATTTTTTTTCCTGGCGTATTTTTCAGAACCTAAGCCATTTGTTCCGTTACATAAACCAGGCTTTCCTCATTTCTCTCTCTCCCTGCAGACCAGGAGATTCTGCGGCGACTGGAGAAAGAGAAGATCCTGGTGTTCACTCCATCTCGCCGTGTTCAGGGGCGCCGCGTGGTTTGCTACGACGACCGCTTCATCGTCAAACTGGCCTACGAGTCAGACGGCATCATCGTCTCCAACGACAACTACCGTGACCTGGCCAACGAGAAGCCAGAGTGGAAGAAATTCATCGATGAGCGTCTGCTGATGTACTCATTTGTCAATGATAAGTAAGGAAATCACACCAAAGCTTTTAAAAGTTTAGCCACGGGAAAACTGATGCAATATGTTTCTTTGTATAGAAAGGGAAAAACAAGAAATGTAAAATAATTTAGGAAATTTTTGCCTGAAAGAGAGGTGAGTTTGATTTTTTTAATAATATCACCATCATATTTAACAGGAATTACAGAAAATGTAAAAAATTCTCTCTTGATAGTTTGATAGTTATTTCTGAGTTTTAGTTGAAAATGCAAAAATACAAACAAAACCTTTCTCTCTTTGATGCAATGAAATTGTCAGTCAAAAGGCAATGTAACTTCTCCCAACAGAGAGTCCCTTGGGTTTTTCTTTTTTTTTTCTTTTTTTGGTCTACAGTGTTCATTATGTACCTGAAACGTGCTGGAAATCAAGGCGGGGTTCTTCCTCTGTTTGGAAAATGCAAAATTGGTTTGGCTGGGAAATTTGCAGAGTATTCCCTCAGATAAAGCTTCAGTATTTAGTTAACCATCAGCGATCATTACGGGGATTCCTCCTGTTACCAAGGAGGACTTCCTGCCCATCAATCGTGGGTTTTCACTTCCTCATTTGTCTTTTGAAGTGACTTTTTCCCCTCACCTTCCCCTCTCACCTGCTTCCTCTAATGACTTTGAAAATAAATTTGATATCATTTTGGAGCCCTCAACTCATACTGGATGCTGCTATATGCTCATAGGAATATTGGTTGGGCACTGAAGCCTTGCTTTACCTTTGTGGTCCTTAGCTGTATTCCTGATTAAAATTTCTAATCAACTCTTTCAATTAAAAAACAAAATTGTAAATGTGAGACACTGCATGTAAAGTTTGTATACATCATTTGTAGAACCTCTTTTTCAGTTCAGCATTTAAATATGTTAGAAAAACTGAGTCGAGTCATTGAGGACACAAGAATGGAAACCAAAATATTCCAAAATAAAGTATCATTTCAGAGTTCCATGAAGAACCCTTCATGAAGGAGTTCTCACAGGAACTTCCCATGGTTGTCATGTTCTCTTCATTTATTTATTTATCTATCTATCTATCTATTTATTTATTTATTTATTCATTCATTTATTTTTAGTGATAGTGGAATAATGATATTTTCCATCTGTTAACTGTGTATCAGGTTCATGCCCCCAGACGACCCATTGGGTCGCCATGGACCGAGTCTGGAGAACTTCCTGAGGAAAAAGCCCATCGTTCCTGAGCACAGGAAGCAGCCATGTCCTTACGGTAACAAATACCTGCCCCTGAGTTCTATCAGTTGAGCATGTTGGATGCATTTGACTCCTGTTTGGGTAGTTCAGTTTTAACTACCCAACTACTAGTTTAGTTTTTCACCCATCATCATATTGAAACTTATTAAAAAATAACAAGAATAAAAAAAGGAAATACATAGACCTTTGATGTGATTACCGTGCTCTTGATTTTAGTCTTAAGAAGGTAACTGCAAGGTTGGCTGCATTTTGTTTCAAAAGAGGCTACTATTCTGGCACATTCATGTGAAACTCACTTGTCTGCTTTTTCCCCTCAGGGAAAAAGTGCACCTATGGCCACAAGTGTAAGTACTACCACCCTGAGCGGGGCAGCCATCCTCAACGTGCTGTGGCTGATGAGCTCCGAGCCAGTGCTAAAACGTCTGCTGCAGCTTCCAAAAACTTGCTGGAAGATGCCCTGATAGTGAAAAGCCGCAGATCGCCTACTGGCCAACCAGAACGGATGGCAGAAGCTGAGCTTTGTGTAAGTGCTCCAAAGAATCAGGTAAACCCAAGCCCTTATAGCTTCTCCTGTAGTGACCTCCTGGAGGATAGAGTAGGGCTCCAGACCAAAGCAGAGGCCCACAGGGGAAGCAGCAGGAGAGGCAGTGGCAGCAGCTGTGGCAGCAGCATCTTTGGGCATCCTGCCCCCGGAGGGCCGCCCTCGTCAGGAAGCCACAACAGGTGGGACCATCTTGGTGGAGGAGCTTTAGGGAGCTGCAGGGCTGCTGGAATCTCAGGGCCAAGTCAGGTTGAAAAGTACCCTACATGTGAGTCCCCTGAGTTGGGCCACAGTTCCCTAACGAGGGCCTATTCCAGCCTCAGCCTGGTGGTGCCGCAGAGTCCAGAGCGGTTCTTCCCCGCCGACCTGCGAGCTGGTTCGCTGACGTCGGACTGCAGCAGTGAGGGAAGCATCAGCTCTGACTCTTTCTCCCCTGACTCGGTGTTAGATGATAGCCACAAGTGCCATCACCATCACCACAATCCTCACTGCTCCAACCAGTACTCCCACCCTGCCAGCCATCTACCCCCTGGTCTGGGACAACACCCCCCTCATGGCTATCAGCTGCCTCAACCTCTGCGAAGACTTCCTGGTTTTGGGTTGGAGGACCCACCAACCTCCCTTACCTCTCATTCTTTGCACCCTTCGCACCCCTCTTATCCCTTCAAGGCCCCTTCAACCTACCTGCCACACCACCTTCAGCATCCATCACTGGGTAGCCGCCCTGGTGAATACCCAGCTCCTCCACCACCTCCGCCTCAGCCCTCTGGTCCTCATTCCCACTCTCAGAGCTCCCCTCTGAGCCGCAGTCTGTTGGGTTCCCCTTGGCAGGAGAGCGGGATCCAGGACTCTCGAATGTATGAAGGGTCACCACTCATTTCCAGAAGGAGCTGCCCTGGGCTAAACCAACAACAGCAGCATCCAATAGGTTGGGATGCCCCTTACCAACAGCCATCCCAGCCTTGCTACGGGCCCTTTACCGTTCAGAGCCTTCCGGCGGCCCGCGAGAAGGTCTGGAACTCACCATGGAGCAGGCGAGCTCATTCATTACCCCACAGCCATTCTGAATCCAGACTTCCACCACCTCCTCTGCCATCGCACAGCAACCACGCACCAACTGCCCCCCAACACGTGGAGCCCCCCACCTTGGGTCGCTACCAGGATCTGAGGGACAAGGTGTTTGTTAAGCTGTGTGGCATCTTCCCTGCAGATTTGGTGAGGGTGGTGATGGCTAGGAACCCTCATGTGATGGATGCTCAGCAGCTCGCGGCAGCTATTTTGAGGGAGAAGCCGCTGCATGGTTACTGAGCGCACCTAGTGGGTGCGGCTACCTTCACCCACTGTCCTGGGCTCACATTTGCAAGTTGCAAGTTAGACTGGACCTCTACAGTCCAAAAGTACAAGACATGAAACTCCTCAAACTGACTGTTTATAGCACTCTCAGCTGTGGAGACTGAGTGTAATCAGTCTACTACTAAGAGCAGAGGTGCTGTAATGATATATTCATTCCAAGGGAGATGTCTCATTAATTTTAATGATATTTTGTAGAGGAAAATCCCAAAGTTGCCATATTTTTCCATGAATATGCCTGCTCCTTTAGCACTTAAGATGAGGAGACTCTGTCCATGGTTGGCTGGGGTGAAATGTGCATGTTTGGGTGATCCTGGGACAAACAAGACACCGACGCGCTTTAGGGAGGCTTTTGCTGCATTCAAATGGTGGCTGTATTGTTATTCATGCGTATTTAATTTATTTGGTGCATTTTAATTTATTTTCCATAGTTTTAAAAAATATTCTGTTTTGGCACTTTTTTATTATTGTGTTTTCTCTTCTGCTTTGTTTTTCATTTTTTTTGGCAATCATATCAGGGTGTGAGGGCAGCAATTCTTTTTTCTGTTGCAGTGAAATGATTCTTTTTTTTTTTTTAGTCACTGAAATGCTGAGATGGGGTAAGATCTGTGATTCACAAAACAGAATACGGTCACTTCTCTGCCATATTTCAAATACATTCCTGCCTGCATGTCTGTATGTGGGCCTAATGCTTAAATTTGCTGAACGGAAAGATCTAGGGTTTTTCTTTTCTTCTGAAAACAGGTGGCAGATTGGTTTTTGTGGTACAATATCTGAATTTCCCCTGTAGGGAAGTGAAACGTAGACGGCAACCACATATGAAGGCCTCAAAAACTCCACTCGAAAACCCCACACAGTTGTTTACTTTTGAATGAGGCTCTGCTTCCTCTGCTGGGTTTGCCCTGCCAGCTGACTTCACGCCTTGAGAGGTGATCTGAAATAATGAATATGTTCATCTGTCCTAAAACCAACAAATCAGCCACTTTTAAATCATATCAAGATGGCTGTTGAGAGCATGGTCATGAAAAAAGTGCAGGTTTATTATTATGATTTTTATTTATTTTTTTATTTTTTTATTTAAATGTGTTATTTATTCCTGCTATTTTTAATTTAAATTTTTTTTTTATTATTGTGCATGAATGTGTATGTGGTTGTTTATATTGGAACAGGGGTCTCCTTTGTCAGGGGTGTCACTGTTATTAGGAAGCTTGGGCAGGGTATTTCTGAACTCTGTTAAATACACTGAGAGCTGTCTGATGTAAGATGGGAATATCTAGAGAGGCAAGAACTGGGAAACGCCTTCTATAAAATTGAAATCTTCCTACATGCTATCATACACTTAATGTTATGGACACTGAGAGCAGTCGAAGCACCAGGAGATTGTGGTTTTGGTTCTGCAAACATTTCTCAGAGGCAGAAATAAACTCAGCGGTTGAGATTCAGCTAGCTAACTGGCTAACTTAAATAATAATAATAATAAAGATAATAGACTTTATTTTTCTAGCACTTTTTGAAACATAAAGTGATTTACACAACAAGTAAAAATGACACACACCATCAAGATGAGAGCAATAGTGAAATAGGAACTGGTAAAAAGTTAACATAGCAAAATGTGGAACATGAGACCCGATGAAACAAATTAACAATACAAGTCGTAAAATAAACTATACAGTAAAAATACCGTAAAAAATGCTAAACTATAGAAATGAGTTTCTAGTTAGCTAACTGGGAAACCATTTGAAACTATTTGAACGTGGATGATCCGTAGGCTAACTTGGTAACAGCGCATTTGTTCAGATTCCTGCAGAAATATCTCATCTAACAATGAGACAGATTTACCAGCTAATAGATAATGCTAAAGCTACGAATGACTTGAATAAATGCGTATAGAAGTCTAGCAAAGACTGTTTAGCTACATGTATTATTGTTAGTATTACTTAGTATCACACTTCCATGGGAATCCTGGAAGAACCAAACCAGAATGGAGCCCCATCTGGGATTAGCTTTAGCCACCTCTGCTAAAAGGAAAATTCATATTCTCGGACACGAATCGGAAGATTAAATTTAGTGACTATTGCGCAAACTTGCCAGAAATAGATTTGCCCAGGCGTGACTGCAGTATTATTTGGCATTTGGGAAGGAAGGTCAAGGCAGGAAAGACTAAAACTGTAAAGTCACGGCAGGAGTAACAAAAAAGTAAAGTAAGCTAAAAACACAATTTTTTTGAGTAGTAACACTATTGAATTATTCATTTAACAAATATGTTGATTCATGCATATGTTTTATGAAAGGGAAAGCTGGCTTGTGATTTAAAAAGGCATGCATTATAAAAGTGTCATCAAACTGGCATTTATTTACCTTGTCAGATAGCAGAACTCCAGGAGTCCTGTTTGTAATTAGCAGTTGGATGTTGACATGAAGACTATTGAGATTTAACTCATGCACTGAGATTATTTCTCCTCTGAAAAATGTCTGTCTAACTAAAACTACAGTCTGCCCGACACTGTCTCTAGTGGCCGGAGGACGCCTCTCTTTGTTGATACAAATTGTATCCTATTATCTTAAACAAGATCATTGTTTAATATGAGAATATTTTTACAAAAAAGGTATTTTTGAGTATATGTGGCAAACTCTGTCACATTTGATACTGTTAGCCTATAATATATTTTTTATGAGGCCATTGAGAGCATCAAATGCAGGTTTTTAACCGCTGGATGGCAGTGGTTGAAAAGTGAAAACAGAACGTGGGTATCATTTGTGATGTCACTGAACTGAAAGTGTGTCAAAGTGCATGGATCTGTGTGGGAGGACAAGGTGCCATCAGTGTTGGGGCTTCACTTCCCACTTTGGCCTGCCATTCCCAAAATGTATGCACACATGGGACAGTGAGGCACTGAGGACAAGCGTTGGCACCAAATTAGGACGTCTTGCCCACATCCAGGTGGCCCCTGCTGACTCGGGACTTCACTGAAGCTGGGAGCTCCACACTCCACCTGAGGAGAGTATTTCACAACTCCAGATAGCTTGCAGGACACAAAAATAAATGTAGCAGTGTGTTTTAGTTAGTTTGGGTCCCAAAGCTAGTCTCTCAGTTTTGTGTCCAGGGCTGGAAATGTTTCATGATGACCGACTGGTGTCATGCCATTAGTCTGCTGCCATTTATTTGTCTGCCTCAGATCTCTCATACTTTAAACCTGCACTAAGCGATTTCAGACCCTATTAAAATCCTGAAACTAACCTCTGCTTTATGAAGACTTTTGTTGCCTAAATTATGTAGAGCAGTACCAAGTAGTTAGGCCAAGGCTCTTTTCTCTCTTTGTCATTACACTCCAGTCCAGAATGTAGCTCCGCCCACTTCTCCCCTGACAGTAATAAAACTAATAAAACATCAAATTCTGCAGATAAAGGTATCTAAAGTTCACTTTAGTGGTGTGACTGCCAGCAGTGCTGACTTAAGTTGCAGAAAAAGTTCACTCAGAGCAGCTTACCTTGTTGCTGAACGTCTGCAGCCTCACCGCTTTGTCAGATTGGAGCTCAGAGGCAAAACAGTCCAAGTTATTGCCTTTACTTTCGGTTTTGTAGAAGTGTTCTATCGTGAACCTAGAAGCAGGACCACTCTGTTTGTTAACAAGCAGAGTTTGGGCTCTCAACACCCCCTAGTGGTCAGAAATCGCTTACTGCAGCTTTAAGAAAAACTCTTCTCCCTAGGGCTGTGCTGTTATCGGAAAAGGTGTCAAGTCTCAGGAACGAGTCCTGACATTCCCTCAGTCTCAGGAATATAGTGTTACACTTCACATTGCTCACACAAGAGTCAAATGAGGTGTTTTTAATTTTTTTTTCCTCTGGCGGTCTTGTGGCTTTGTGCAAGAAACGCCTCCAGCCGGTCTGTCTGGCACTGTGTGCTGCTTTGGGCACTATAGAGTTTAATGAAACAAACCTCAACACGCCTGCGGATATTCTGAACCATGTTCAGTGAAAGGAGGGGGGAAACTATTTTTCTATTGTCATGAACTTTCTTAAAAAGGTATTTTTTAAATTCTATGTGATGTTTATCAGCAAGCAGAGATTGTAGTGAAAGTTGCCCCACTGGATTTTGTGGGTTGGCTCAATTCTAACTGTGCTAACATGTGATGTGTTTGGATTTGTCCACTGATGTCATTTCTGGTTTCTTATCTGTTTCTAGATCAGATGGAGTGGTATTTTGTGGTTTATTGTTAATTCCAATTGTGTCAGTACGATGGTCTGCCCCCTGAAATCCAGCTGCTTCACTGTGAGAGAACTGAAATGTTTCGTGCAGCAACCTGCCTTTATTACCAATGTGCTTTAATCCAGCTTCCTTTGTGTTACAGGAGATGTGCAAACCAAGTTTGTTTATACTGAATTTAGCCTTAAAGACAAAAAAAAAAAAAAAAAAAAGCCACTGGGATGCAATGCACCGCCTCTTCAGGTACCAAAGCCAAACAAACGGCTGCATGATTGAATGATGGTTTGTTGCTTTGTAATGCTTCGCCCTGCTCAGGTCACTGCTGGTTATACTGAACCAAAATAAAGAGAAAAGAGTTTGACCACAGCCGCTGCGTCACTGAGTGTCTTTGTGTCACATGATGAAGGGCTTTGGTTTCAAAAAAAAAAAAAAACTGTCGCTAGGGTATATCAATTAAATGTCTTTGGATTCTATTAAAAATTACACACACACACATATACAAATATATGTATACACATATATATATATATATGTATATATATATATATATATATATATATATATTATTATTATTTTTTTTTTTTTTGTGTGTGTGTGTGTGTGTGTGTGTGTTTTCTAGCAGTTTGCTGGAACCGAACAGAGCTTCAGGCAATGAAATCCAGAAGAGAAACAAACTGTGAGAACTATCTCTGCCTGCGTGTCACACACACACACACACACACACACACACACACACACATAGATCATAGATAGATAGTGGTGTGAATAAGAACAGTAAAGCTGCCCCATGTGTTTCTTCTCGTGGTTCAGCGTGCAGGCAGGACGCACCTTAAGGCTGAGTCTCCATTTGCACTTCTGTCAGGGACACGTATCGGCCTCTTACTAAATATGACATACTGGCTAATAAGCACCGATTCCTGTCTGAGCACAGCTCCATAAAATCCATCTGAAAAAACTGCAAAGAGATTTAATTCTGTTCATTTAAAATGTATGAATCTCTCCCAGCTTCCCCACAGTTGAATAGCTGGCGGGACCACTGTGCCTTAGAGAGCTGCCAGCCCTGAGACACGACTTCATCCGTCTGGCGTCAGCGGGGAGTTTTGGTGTCCTGTGACCGTCTGAATGCTGCTTCAGAGGCTTTTCACCCACTGAGCAGTAACACTCTGGGGGAAATACTGAAGATGCTGGAAGTTTTGGGCAGGGGAAGTGGTCAAAAGAGATGGTGATGAAGCCCAAGATATCATTTTTCTCCTTTAATTTTTTTTTTTTTTTTAAAGGACCACACCAGTGATTCTGCATGTTTTGCCCAATATCCTCCTCCCTTTCCTCCAGCCGCTGGTTTCCATTCATTCCACTCTGATATGAACATGAACTTTCAGAGCCTTCACACTTTCTTCACTCCAGTTTTCCATCAGCGGAATAAAGTCCTCCACATGAGTTTTCCTAAAAGCAGCTGCACTGTTGTGTTTCCAGGACTTTTGTTCCTCCTCCGCCGGGGAAAATAGTCCCCGGGGAAACGTTTTGCTTTCCATGGCCAGTCATCGTCTGTGTGGTTTCTCAATGTTGAGGACTTTGTTCGCCGCAGAAGCAGAACACTATAATGCAGCTGCTTCAACCAAAAATTCACTCTTTGGTTTTGTGTTGTGAAATGTGTAGTTCCCCTGTAGGATTTGAAAAATGGCTTGTGGGCTAGTTTTTTTTTTCCTCCCTGCAGTGGCTTTACTACGCCGTTGTACATCTTCAGTGTTTACATTTTTCCTTCAAACAAGGTAAACAAATGTTCCTGTGGGCAGCTGTTCTTTTCTTGATTTTCTTATCTTGATTTTTTTTTTTTTTTTTAATCTTGACTTGTGTTTGTTGGCTTTCAAAATAAATGCACTGTGTGACATGCTTGGTCACACCTCTGGAGCTCACAGCGTCTTATCTGTTGACTCTGGCTCAGCCGTCACAGCTCAGCGATGATGTGACTTTACATTTTCACATGAAGCTCATGATCAGCTGCGTGCCTGCAGACAGCTGCTGCAGACACAGGACTCCCCCGGGTGTGTTTGTCCTCACTGGATCCCACATCAGCACCACAAACACTTTTATTTACTGTCACAACTTTCATCATCTGGTCACCTAGGTTTTACCTTTTTCCGTCACCTTGAGATTCTGTGAGGAGAACAGGCGAACTGCTGGTTTTCTTTTGGTTCGGGGGTCCAACAGCAGCAGTGTGTACTCGCTCTGATCCACCCGATCATTCTGGTTTCTCATTTTTCTCATCTCTTTCCCACTGGCAGAGGAAGTCCACAGGAAACTGTTCGGTCAGGCCAGGTGACGACAGCACGTCTGTGACTCAGTGATGACCTCAGTGGAAACTCATGGATGCAATAGATTGAGTTTCAGTGTTCACATAAATACACTACTCACAAAAAGTTAGGGATATTCGGCTTTCGGGTGAAATTTCAGGATGAACCTAAAATGCATTCTAACCTTTCCAGGTGAACTTAATGTGACCTTCTGTAAACTTTTGAATGCACATGTCCAACTGTTCAGTGTTTCAGTACTTTTTGCACAAGTTGCTGTTCTCTAACAAGGAGCTTAACGGCAAAATTCACATCAGGTGTTTGATGCTCCAGCTCATCGAGGTCGTATCATTAGGGAACGGCTGCTGGAGACTGGGGTACCTCAGATGGAGTGGCCTGCACTTTCTCCAGACCTGAATCCCATAGAAAACCTATGGGATCAGCTGAGTGGCCGTGTAGAGGCTCGGAGCTCTGTACCCCAGAACCTCAATGACCTGAGGGCCGCCCTTCAAGAAGAGTGGGATGCCATGCCTCAGCAGACAATAAGTCGACTTGTGAACAGCATGAGACGTCGCTGTCAAGCTGTAATTGATGCTCAAGGGCACATGACAAGTTATTGACACTGACATTTTTTGTTGTGGTATACCCACCACTGTTGTTGGCATTTGTTTCAAGAAATGGTTTGAGATGAGGAAATCACCAGTGCATGCTTCTACTTAAATGCCCTACTTTCATGATATAATATCACTGTAGTGTGAACTTTTTACATTTTCCATAAATTTCACCCAAAAGCCAAACATCCCTAACTTTTTGTGAGTAGTGTATATGGTGGGCTGAATACAAATTAAAAAGATTTTTGGAACTGATTCACACTTTTGCAAAAACTACTTTTCTTCCCTGAGTGAACTCACAAAGTGTTTGTCAAAAATATCTGTGGTTTATTTTTCTGTTACTGATCCCGTCATGTATACTGGACCACAATGCACCTGGGCGGGTGATGTTGGGCTGATTAGCAGCTTGTCTGATTAGCTTACAGCGACAGCACTCATCCGGTTCGCTCAGGCTGTTTCCTGTTAAAGACGAAGGCGTGAATGATATTAAAACTGCTGATAATGATGACTGTGTCTGTATACTGACCCCAAAAATATGACAAATGATGACACATAACCACATGTTAGCCGTAAACAGTGAAGTAAAAACAGTAAAGGTTCATTCTGCTAAAACATCTTCTGCTCAGACACATTTCTCAGTGGAAGAGCTCGTTACCTGATCACTTTGAGATTTGCTGCAAACTTCACCCCTTTTAGGAAAGACACCAGATCCTGATGAATTCAGCAACAAACCTGAAGTAACATCTATTTTTTAATTTACCTCTGTTTACAACTATGTTCTTTTCTCATTTTCTGCAGTTATGTTACTGTTAAATGTGTGTTTTGTTGTTCCTTGCTGCAATTAGTCTATTGTATTTTATTTTTTTGGCACAAAAGCCGTTCTAGGGCCGGAGGTTGCAAATTAGCATCTGGTACAAACACTGTGTTACTCGGCTGGTTTCAGTTTGTCTGTGTATCAGTCGCAATCAAATAAACCATAAATAATAATAAACAAATAAAAGATCCCCACCTACTTTGCAACCCTATTAATATGTTCTCCATGACGTCCCCATGAAATGACCTCACTTTTGCACTTGTGGATGTGAATTAAAATTTCCACCAATAAAACCTCCACCTCATCCCTTCAGATAAAACATTTTTTTCTCTCCTAAACTGAGATGCTGTTGGTTTGCACTGGAGAATGATCCTTCCCTGCACCCAAAATCCATCAAATCAAAAACATAAGGGTCCATTTCACGGGGTCTTGATGTGACTAAATGGTGCTGTTACATTGCAAACTGTCTGCTGGTCACAAACAAAAAGGCGACGGGGCCAGTGGCATCATGGGAGTGCGTCCTGATCTGCCGGCTGTGAGCTTCACTCAAGAGCACAGCTGCATGGTGGGAAATATAAATAAGAGTCTTTATTGTGAGACAAAATATATATTTCAACCAACGCATCAGTGGATGCAGAGCGCCGGCACAGGACGCTGGTGGTTTTTGCTGTTTCAGTTTCCCAAAGCGCTCGAGGCGACTCTTTGCAAACTGTTAGCGGATAAGAGACATGAGACAAGCGAAAACCCCCCCAAGTCAAAATGACACAAGGCAGAACTAAGATGGGAATGAAAAGAGACAAATACAGCATTTTTTTTTTAAAGAAAATTGTTTAAATTCTTCAACTGATGACAAAAAAGTAAAAGTAAGGTACAGATATTATAGCTTTACGGACAAGCTCGCCGGTAACATCAAAAAGCTACAAATGGCCATTTTCTTTCTTTTTTCTTTTTTTTTTTTTTTGGAATAAAAACCAAGATACCAACACATTTCTCTTCCCAGTCTTCTCGTTTCGCCTCTCCGTTCTGTTTTGTTGTTTTTAGTTTTTATATTTATTTATTTTTTTAATCGTACATGCAAGCATTAAAATTGTCCTCGTGGTGGAGGGGGCCCAGGATATGTTGCTTGCTGTTTTCCAGGCTGATTACAAGACATGTGCTTCGGTTCGGAGGGGCGGAGCTCTAAAAAAAGCGCAAAGCGGTGTGATTGGCCGACCGCTGCTGCTGCTGCTGGGCGGAGCTTCGGCGAGGCTCGGGGGGGCCTTGACGTTCTCCCGCTGGTGCAGGAAGACGAGGGTGTGTCCGGGATCGGGGTGGCAAAAAGAGGGTCGGCGGGGTGCAGCTTTACAGGGACAGCGAGGCGTTGACATGGCAATGAGACTCTCTCTCTCTCTCTCTCTCTCTCTCTCTCCGTCAGTGTGTCTCGGGCTCTGTCGCTCCTCCCGGCTCACATGGACTCGAACTCGTCGATGCGCTGCTTGGTGTTGCCCTGGCGGATCTGCCGCAGCGTCTTGTACTTGTCTCGGCCGGCCTTCACGTTCTCGGCGTGCAGCATGTCGTTCTGCGTTTTCTTGGTGTCGTCCCGAGCCTCAGCCAGCTCCGAACTGAGAGCCTGGGGAGAGAGAGAGAGAGAGAGAGAGAGAGAGAGAGAGAGAGAGAGAGAGGGAGAGAGAGGGAGGGAGAGAAAGAGGAGATAAGTGGCAGCAACAGGACAGAAGGAACGAGTGAAACCTTAAGCAAGCTGCCAGTTTCACCAGATTTGAACTGCATGTGTGTGTGTGTGTGTGTGTGTGTGTGTGTGTGTGTGTGTGTGTGTGTGTGTGTGTGTCAGCCTAAAGTTTTTCTCCACACTGATGCCTGAGCCATGAAGAGCCTCTTCTGGAAGCGCCTGTTTGTTTCGGGCGCTTCCACTCTCTCTCTCCATTCACTGGTCTACCTCGCTCGACCACCTCTTTCTTTCTCTCTCCCTCTCTCTCTCTCTCATTACAGCAGTCCCTCACTGCAATCCACTGCCTACCTCACTCTACCACGCAGCTCTCTCTCTCTCTCTCTGCTCATCATGATTCTCTGTCTAGCTCGCTCGTTTTTTAATCCTGTTGGGGCGTCTGCTGAAATAATCCAGGACGTACGTTGTGTACATGCTTCATGATATAATATCACTGTAGCGTGAACTTTTTATATTTTCCATAAATTTCACCCAAAAGCCAAATATCCCTAGCTTTTTGTGAGTAGTGTATATATACAGCCCAGAGAGGAGGAGACACGCCTGGAGGGACTTCTTCCAGGTTGTGTTTTGCTGTGTCAGTAGACGCTGGGGCCTTGCACAGTTTGTAATCAGGACTGTCAATCATAATTCAGATCAAATGAATCGGTGTAATGTTTAAACGCTGGAAGGCAGGGGAGACTGTCACAACAATCAGACGAGCTGAGTGTGACGGGCTTAGCAGCCTGTACAAAGTGGCCTACATCTGAGTTCATCCTCAAGTGTGACACACATCTGAGTTGTTTTTTTTTTTTCTTACGCCAGTATGAACAGCAAAAAGCAAAAGACACTGAATCTGACATTTTCAAATCTGATTTGGACCAGTTTAATTTTCTGGCCTTAGATCAGATTCATGTCTGATTCCTGCTGATGTGAACGCTCGGATCAGATCAGAGTCTGTGTGTGTGTTTTCTCTCACTGAGCAGCATCGCAGCTCCGTCAGAGCGTCATTATTATCATCTTCATTATCATAAAACATGGAGGACAGCAGCAGCAGCATGTTGTAAATGTGTGCATGCTCTGTTCAGATACACGTACAAAAATAAATAGATAAATGCTTCCTTTAGGTAATATTATCCGGAAATACCCCGTAAACTTCCATTGTTATGCGGATGATACTCAGTTGTACGTATCTGTAAAGCCGAATGAAACTCATCAGCTAAGTAAACTTGAAGTTCTCATGTTCGGCCCTAAATACCTTAGGGAATCAGTTTCTAATGACATAGCTGCTCTGGATGGCATTACTTTGGCCCCCGGCTCCACGGTAAGGAACCTCGGAGTCATTTTCGATGCAGATTTGTCCTTTACCTCCCATATTAAACAGATCTCTAAAACCGCCTTTTTTCACTTGCGTAATATCTCAAAAGTCCGGCACATCTTGTCTCAGAGTGACGCAGAAAAATGAATCCACGCCTTCGTTACCTCTAGGTTAGACTACTGTAACTCCTTATTATCAGGCTGTACCAGCAAGTCGTTAAAGACTCTCCAGCTGGTCCAAAACGCTGCTGCACGTGTGCTGACTAGAACTAGGAGAAGAGATCATATTACTCCAATATTGGCTTCTTTACATTGGCATCCTGTAGAATCTATATAATCTATAAAGCTCTTAATGGGCAGGCACCATCTTATCTGAAAGAGCTCATAGTTCCTTATCACCCTGCCAGAGCACTGCGCTCCCAAAATGCAGGTTTATCGGTGGTTCCCAAAATCTCTAAAACTAGATTGGGAGGCAGATCCTTCCAATTCCAGGCTCCACGTTTGTGGAACAAACTTCCTATCTCAGTACGGAGGGCAGATTCACTCTCTATCTTTAAGAGTAGACTTAAAACTTTCCTTTTTGACAAAGCTTATAGTTAGGGTCGGCCCAGCCCTTAGTTATGCTGCTATAGGCCTAGACTGTCGGGGGACTTCATATCATGCTCTGAGCACTTTCCTCTTTTCTAATCTTCCTCTTCCCTCGTCCTTTCTTCTTCTTCCTGTCCCCCTCTATACCCTCCTCCCCCTTTTTACTCAGTGCATGCTATTGTTCCAGAGTCCACTGCCCCTTTGCTTTCGTTGTGCTTTTTGTGTCTTGTCTCGGTCAAACTGTCCTGCTCATCCTGGAAGGTCATCCAGCTGCAGACCAGAAGGCTGGATACTGCGTGTCACTTCCATCTAGATTACCTGTTCAGGACACCCTGCTGTTTCTGTTGTTGTCTGCTGTCCCAGTTTGTCCTTATCTCCCTGTCTCTGTCTCCTTGTCTCTCTCTCTCTCCCCTCCCTACCCGACCGGTAGAGGTAGATGACCGCCTGCCCTATGTCTGGTTCTACCTGAGGGTTCTTCCTGAATCTGGTTCTACCTGAGGGTTCTTCCCATTAAAGGGGAGTTTCACCTCGCCACTGTCGCCAAGAGCATGCTCAGGATGGAGTCTGTTGGGTTTCTTTGTTTTCCTTTCTACTGTAATTCGTAGAACGTGGTCTTTGCCTGCTCTACTTGTAAAGCATCATGAGATAGCTTACTTTTGTGATTTGACCCTATATAAATAAAGATTGATAAATATGAAAAAGTCAGGGCAAAAAGATCAGATCTGAAAAAAAAAAAATGAAGTGGCTGTGAGGATTAGAGAGCAGTTCTCATCCGTCCGTCAGTCTCTGGGAACTAGACGCTATCATTTCCACTACCAGTCTCAACTCATCTGCGGCAGACACATCAGTGATCTGAGGTGATCCAGATTCCCTGCAGCCCTGCTCCTCTACATGACGGTGGCAGATGTAAGGAGCTATGAAACACAGCTGGGTAATAAATCTGTCAGAAGTAGGCAGGGCGAACAAACAATTGAGGCTGATGGTATTTCCCTGGGCTGGCGTCCAGCTCGGCACACCTTGAGATGTTTCGGAACGAGACGCGCGGCTTGTCTACCCTTTCCAAATAGAAACCAAAACTTCTGGCTTTCTTTCAGCAGAGCAGGAAAAAAAACAGCAATCAATACATTAAAGAGGTACAAGCCCATGAGTGTAATTCAGCTCTGAGAGAAAAACAATAACTCCACAGTCAACAGCAGGCTAACGACTCCCATAGACTTCAAGTGTTTATGCTAAGCTAACAGGAGATGCTACCCATAAGAGCTGAACCACTGGACGTCCAGAGGAGAAACTGGTGTCCAACATCTGGTCTCAGTCTATGGAAGTCAGAATAAAGTTTTTTGCACAAGATGTTCATCAATCAAACCTGAGTGGGAGGCCTGAGGAAAGGTTTTGCACACGAGGTCCCTATTTTTCATATGTTTCTTTTATCCGTCATTCGAAAAAAATTGTTACAAGACCTTGCACGCTGAGTCGAATGCGTTTTGTTCATTTCCAAAATTCGCAATATGAGATAAAAAGAAAACATTGGAAAGTGTCGAGAGCAGCGTGGAGGTTAACGGGCCAAATCCAAACTGTGCCGCGGGAAAAGTGGAAACTGAAGGGGGTCATGTCAGTTTCTGTGGTGCAGATCCTCGGGTGAAAAAAATCAAACCTGATCCGAAAACAAAACTTTGATGACCGATCAAAGTGTGTAAATGTGATCGACACAACATGAGATCTTTATTTATAAGTGCCACAATGTCAGATGAAAAATAGGGACTTGGTGCACAAAGGCTCTTCCTGTCTTGTGCAGCTTGTGTGTGTGTGTGTGTGTGTGTGTGTGTGTGTGCGCGGGCTCCACCTGCAGCTGCTTCTTGACGCGCTCGTTCTTCTGGGCCTCGGTGACGCGCTGCTCCTCGCTGCGCTGGCTGCTGATGCCGTCGCTCAGCAGCTCGGCGCTCGCCTCGGCGCTCGTCTCGTCCTGCTCGTCGTGCTCGGGCGCCGGCGGAGACGTCATGGCCGTCTTCAGCTCCTCCTTCGTCTTCTCCAGGTCATCCTGGGCCGACAGCGCCTGCAGCAAACATAAAGCGGGATTAACACACACTACGCTGACATATGCATATACAAGTACAGACAGATGCACACACAGACACACATACACACACACACACACACACAGAGTTGGATAACTTTCATTCTTTGTACATCAATAAAATGTAATTAAAAGGCTTTACAGGTGTGGTACATGAGAATATGCAAATTTTCCCTGAGATGGTTGTCATCACGGGGTCTAGAAACGTGTGAATGTGAAGTCCTGTCTGCCAGCTGCTTTCTGCGGCTGGGGATTAAAAGGTTATTTTCACATGTCAGAGCACGGCACTGTGTTCAGGATCATAATCTAACAGGAATCGATGTAATCCTGTCTGGAAGTCTTAACCTCAGCTGTTCACTGGACCCAGCTGCTTTTTGCGCTGCAGCTCCTCTCCTCTCATGGACAGAGTCACAGCGGTCCTCTGAGTTTGGGCTGTAGTTTCCAGGCACTGGTTTGTCCTGGATTATGCTCCGATTTTTGTCAAATCAGTCCAAAAACAACCTGCATGACGAGAGCTGCTCTCTGCTCTCCCCATCAACAGGTGGGTTTCCATCCACCTGTTTTTATTTGCATTTTCAATTTGTGCATTATAACTGAACTGATAGCTGAACTTCTCACCTTATCCCGAAGGGAGAGGCTAGCCGCCCTCGTGAGAAAACCCATTTTATGAACGAACAAGCGCAACCTTGTTCTTTCGGTCATGACCCATCGCTCATGACCACAGGTGAGGGTAGGAACGAAGACTGACCGGTAGATCGAGAGCTTTGCCTCCTGGCTCAGCTCTCTTTTCGTCACAACAGTGCGGTACAGCGAACGCAATACCGCCCCTGCTGCTCCGATTCTCCGGCAAATCTCACGTTCCAATGTTTCCTCACTCGCGAACAAGACCCCGAGATACTTAAACTCATTCACTTGGGGTAAGAACTCAGCCCACCGAACTACAACCCCTCTCCTCCACGACTACGCCTCGATATCCTGTCCATGAAAATCATGAACAGGATTGGTGACAAGGCGCAGCCCTGGCGGAGGCCAACACCAACAGGAAACAGGTCCGACTTACTGCCGAGAATCCGGACACAGCTCTCGCTCTGGGCGTACAGGGATTGGATGGCCCTAAGAAGTGCCCTCTCACCCCATTCTCGCGTAGCACCTCCTACAGAATATCCCGGGGAACCTGGTCATACACCTTCTCCAGATCCACAAAACACATGTAAACTGGATGAACATACTCCCAGGCCCCTTCCAGGATACCTGCGAGAGAGAAGAGCTGGTCTGTTGTTCCACGACCAGGACGAAAACTGCATTGTTCCTCTTCAATCTGAGGTTCGACTATCGGTCGAAACCTCATCTCCAGCACCTTAGAGTAAACTTTCCCAGGGAGACTCACACCCTCTGGTCCCCCTTTTTAAACAGGGGAACCACCACCCCGGTTTGCCACTCCTTCGGCACTGCCCCAGCCTTCCACGCGATGTTGAAGAGGCGTGTCATCCACGACAGCCCCTCAACACCCAGCTTTGAACATTGCCCATTCTGGTTCAATGTCCCCAGCCTCCACAGGGATGTGGGAGAAGCCCCGCCGGAGGTGGCAGTTCAAGGTTTCTCTGACCGAGGCCTCCTCCAGACATTCCCAGTTCACCCTCACTATACGCTTGGGCTTACCAGGTCTGTCCAAAGGCTTCCCCTGCCATCGAACCCAACTCACCAACAGATGGTGATCAGTTGACAGCTCTGCCCTTCTCTTCACCCAAGTGTCCAGAACATATGGCCGCAGGTCAGATGATGCGATTACAAAATCAATCATTGACCTTTGGCCGAGGGTGCTCTGGTATCACGTACACTCATGAGCATCCCTATGTTCGAACATGGTGTTCGTTATGGACAATCCATGACTAGCACAGAAGTCCAATAACAAACAACTGCTCGGGTTCAGATCGGGGAGGCCGTTCCTCCCAATTACGCCCCTCCAGGTGTCTCCATCATTGCCCATGTGTGTGTTGAAATCCCCCAGTAGGACTACGGAGTCCCTTACTGGAGTCCCATGTAGAACTCCATTCAGGGGCTCCAAGAAGGCCGAGTACTCTGAACTACTGTTCGGTATAGGCACAGACAACAGTCAGAGTTTTTCCCCCCACAAACTTAGGCGCAGGGAAGCGACCCAGGAGTAAGGTTCCAGAGCCACAGCTGTGCGTAGAAGTAAACCCAACCAGGTCCAGCTGGTAGCGCTCCACCTACCGCACAAGCCCCCCTTTCCCAGAGAAGAGACTTTTTTTGCGTGGGACCTTGTAGAAGATTAGCGACCACTTTCTGGAAGCTGATGGGGACCCGGATAAAGAATAAAGAATAAAAAATAAAGCTCAGTTTCGTATTTTGCAGACAGTTATTGTGTTGCATTTGTAACTGTGGCAAACAGATGTGATGGGCTCTGTCTACAGTTTCACTTAAACCTGAGCAGAGGAACTGGAGAGGCGCGGTGTGTTTGGGTATAAAAGAAAACTGAGATCTGTTTGGCGCTGGAGGAGGTTTGCCTTTTTTTAATTGCACCTTCTGGCACAGACATGTTTTCAGGTGTGAATTTAACTGCTTGAACAGAAAATTGAAACTGGGCCACAAAGGAAAACTCTATCAATGTTTTTTTTTTTTTTTTTTTTTTTTTTGCGTAACCCTTGACAATCAACAGTAAATGCTGCCGGACCTGGTGTGTGTGCGTGTGTGTGCGTGTGTGTGTAGGCGCTGTGGTTTGTGATTCGCTCAGACTGACGGTGATGTGGCTGCAGGCCCGCTGGATTTTATGAACCTTGAAGCAACAATTTCAAGATTTGCATATTGGCGAAGCTGTTGTGTACACACACACAGGGAACACAGTGACTCTGTTGTACATGCACAGGCAAACACAAGCACCAGACTGTCAGCTGCTCTCTCTCTCTCTCTCTCTCTCTCTCTCTCACACACACACACACACACACACACACACACACACACAGACGGGAACCCTTTACCTTGTGTTGCCATTCTGTGGCCTCTTCCTCCTTTTTCCTCTTGGCCTCCTCAAGCAGAGCGATTTTGGCGGTGAACTCTGCAAGCTCAGCCGCCTGAACCACACACACACACACACACACACACACACACACACACACACACACACACACACACACACACACACACACATTTAGACACATTTAGACACATTTAGCGCAAATGCATCAAACACAAAGACTGCAAAAAATAGCTTTATGGCAAATGTTATGGATGAAGCTTTCAAATCTTTCAAATCAATTTCTTCCTATTTTTCTCCCTGTTAAAGGGTTTTTTAGGGAGTTGTTCCTCATCCGATGTGAGGGTCTAAGGACAGAGGATGTTGTATTTTCCTGTAAAGCCCTTTGGGACAAATTTGTAATTCTGGGCTATACAAATAAATAAAATTGAATTGAATTGAATGTTCAACGACACCAAGTTATTAATAGATTAAGCGACTTGTTTTTATATAAAAAAAAAAATAATGCTAAAACTTAAAATCAGACATTACAAAGTGCTTTAAAGGCTAAAAAACAAGAGCAGCAATATACAAAATGAGATTAAAAAAACAAGATGCAGGGGAAGATTAAGCAGTCGCATCAAATGAAATCAAAGTATGAGAAACAAACACAAGATTAATATCTTGATGCTTTGAGACTTGGCATCCAATTTAGCCGCTTTAATGGATGATTAAAGGATTAATGTTGTTATGGCTTTGGCTAAAATCTGAGCCATCGAAGGCTTAATGCAAATAGCTTTCCTTGAAACTCAGGCTCTGGTTCTCAATTAAAGGATTAGCCTGTTGCATAAGGAAGTCGAAGAATCTGAGCACTAATCCGTCAAAACAAGAGCGTGATAAATCCACTGACGAAGATTCACAACGCCGCTGGTCTATTTCCAGGTCATAACTCCGATTTCTGAACCTGCAGCGTTTTTTTCTCCTCTGGATACCAAACTACTCGGCACGCAGCCTCGGCGCTCGTGGAGATCTTCTGAAATCATTTCACAGCCATGGATCTCCCCCCAGCTTCTAATTCTGTCCTCATTATAAAACCTGCAGCCGTGCCAAGGTTGTTATCGTCGAGGGAAACTGACAAAATCATGAAAACTCAGAGTGAAAAAAACATTTTCATTAACTGAAATAAAGATGAGCACAAGACTTTGCAAAAAAAAAAAAAAAAAAAAAAACTGAAACTGTACCATGTGTTTACAAATCGAACCAAAATAAACTGAAATTACACGTTTTTCTGAGATTTTTGACTCTTGCCAACTGTAAATAAATAAAACTAACACTGAAATAGTAATAAAAGCTACACTAAACTAACATTATTATACCACAAATAGTCCAGCTACTGGTAAATATCATTTTATAGAGTTTAGCCCCATTGACCATGTGTTCTACTCTGTTTAGTGATCTGCACTGCCCCCGGTGGACAAAAGGCTGCACTGCACTGTGTTTATTTCACTGGACTCGGTGGCTGAGGTTCATCTGACTTCCTCTGTAGGTTTTGGGGTTGAACCTCAATGAACCAAATACAAAACTGTAACAAAGTAAACTTTTCCATTATAGTTCAGACCAAAACAAAAAAATAAACTGTTGTCACCAGAGTTCATGTGACACCAGACACAAGGTGAACTCAGATGAGGTGTGTGTGTGTGTGTGTGTGTGTGTGTGTGTGTGTGTGTGTGTGTGTGCACTCTGAGCTACCAGTTGCTCCTGGTTCTTCATCTGGTCGGCGGCCTGCTGAGCGAGCGCCGACTTCGCCTCCTCGGCCACCTGCTTCTCCTTCTCCAGCCGCTCCGCCTCCTCCTTCGCCCGCTTCCTCTCCTGCTCCAGCTCCAGAGCCTTGCGGGTCTGCTGCTCCAGCTCTGCGCACACACACACACACACACACACACGGTAAAGACCATGTGACCGGGCTCTGTTTATGGACCTGAGCTCCTGGTCTGCAGAGCACGGTGCAAGTCACTCAGTGTCCAAGTCACTTTTACTGTTCTAACAGCAGGTTGTTGCTGCAGGCTCCTGGCTCTATAGGCTTGTCCTGAGTCTTTTCATGAATTTTGGCTGTGTTTTGGGCGTAACATGCAGTGAACCAATCAGAGGCCGTCTCCCATCCCCTTTAACAGCCAGGTGTGTCCCACCTTGGTGGGCTGCTGTTCTAATGGAGGATTCTCCAGGTAAGAAGGAAGGAGACGGAGTGAAAGCTCCCGAGCAGATCAGGACTCCATCTGAGCTCCCTGAGGGGAAGCAGCGTCCCTGCCCTGTGTGTGGGACAAGCAGAGCGGACGCTCGCCGGCGCCCCCTATGGAGGCCACCATCACTGTCTGATGATGAGCCTCAGACAGCAGAGAGACCTGCAGCACTGACCTCAGAGCTGCTGTTTGCTGCTCAGTCACTTTCAGCAGCACAGCAACACTGCTCTGAGGTCAGCTCAGTTTAGGAGCAACATGGAGCTCAGAGAAGGGACTTTGATGTTTCCACAATGTGAAAATGACAACTGAGACGCTTTGCAACTAGAAAAGACACTTGCGTTGCACTTTGTGCCGGGTGTAGGACAGGAGCCCGTGAGTTTTCCACAGGGAATCATGTTGATCAAGCTCTTTGGCCTGCAGTTGGTCGATGTCTGTTTGACGTCTGGCTTACCGCCTGCTCGAAACGTACATGTTAGCTTTGTTTTTTTCCAGCTGGCTTGTGAGCTTGGTTCGGTAAGAAAGCCTTGTGACTTGAATTATCAAAGCGATAATTTAATATGAAGCGATAATTCAAAGGTGACCTGGTGTGGGTGGTGAAAAAGCCTTTCTGCCTGCCGCTGCCTGCACATCCTCACGTTTGTTTTACGACTGCCGCATTTTTGTGTTTTCGCTTTATGCAAATCACCTGCACTAACATGCAAAGTGGAAGGCGGAGGGGGCGGGGCCGACGAGCGCTGCCTTTGTGCTGTAAATCAACTTGTTTTGAAACGACGCGCTCACAAGAGGCCCGGCTGGAAAAAGGGCTCAGGGTTGTTGTAGTTTTTATTTTCTTTTTTTTTTTTTCAATATCACGTTTGTTTTAGTTTTGTTTCATTTCAGTTTTAGCATTTTTGGCAGGGGTTGCATTTTTTTTTTTTTTTTTGATTGACATATGACAGAGGTATTAGTGCCAATTTCCATGTTTTTTTCTTTTAAATTTGTGACTTCTTAATCTCAGTTTTTGAGTTTTTTCTCATAAATTTGTGAGTTTCTTCCTCGTAGTTTTAATCTCAGAGAATATCAGAGGTTTTTTCTCGTAAATTTTGACTTCTTCATCTCAAAATTTTTGACTTTTCTCCCATACACTTGTGAATTTTTTTCTTGTATATTTATGACTTTAATCCTATAGATTTGTTGTTGTGTTGCGTTGCGTTGCGTTGGCATGCGTCTCCGTACCTTTCTGAGCTTTCTGCGTCTGCTCCTCGATCTGCCTCAGCCTCTCGATCAGCTCGTCCTTCTCTCGCTCTATCCTCTCCTTCTCCTTCTCCGCGATCTCGCGCTTCTTCTTCTCGTTTTCTAGCTGTGCTCTGCAATTAAAAAAAACAAAAATAAATAAAAAAATCAAACATCAGAGCAACAAAAACACAACGATCAGTGGAGCTGGTTCCTCGTTCAGTCTCATCCTCGGTGCTCAAATCTTGTTTTAGATAGATAGATAGATAGATATACTTTATTGATCCCAACCAGGGAAATTCTGGATTTTCCTACAAACGAGGTCAGAATCTCTCCCTTGTTTCAGGATTTTCTCTGGGAACGAGAAGAAATGTGTTGGAACGAGGCAGAATCAGGCAGATCAGCCACTGGAGTCATGAAGACAGCGACTATGGATTCTGGAAAATTCTGGAAACAAGTTGATTATTGTTGGATGCACGTGGGATTATCGGTAACTGACCTCTAAAGATTTTTTTTTTTTTTGCAGTGTATTGGAAGTGACACGCGGCCACACGAATGTCCAGTCGTCATGTCGTGGATTTCGCTCCACCTGTTTCCTGAGCAGTTTCTCCTGTTCTGAGCGTTTGATGCCAGGGCTGTACACTAGCGGTCGCCACTCGCCAAATGCACCTAAATATTCCCTTGGCCAGTTCATTTTAGAGGTCTACCTGCCACAGGGCGGGTAAATATTTGCACCAAGTCATGCAATAAATTATGCAAGAGGTGGCTTTAATGGCGACACATAGCTGGTGTGACTGATTTTAGGTTACCGAGGCATATTAAGGATGTCTGAGAGGAAATATGACTGCCTTTTTGGTTGCACATGCCATTTTGTTTACAAAAAAAGATTTATTTTATTTATAAAGGTTATTTTATTCTATTAATATTTACAGTTACAGTTAGTATTATTTACAGAGTTAATGTAAATAAAAATAATTGTTCACAACAACAAAATATTAAAATGTATTTTAAATCTTACTTTGGCCTCTTCTCTAAACATGTATTTCAATATAATACTGTTATCTCAATTAAAAGTACTAAAACAGACGCATATGGGACAACAAAAGGCAATTTGTTATTTTGTCCGGTAAAAAAATTGCTTGGCTGGTAGATTTTTTTCATCTACCTGTCCCCTTGGCCAGTGAGCCAAAAAGTTAGTTTCCACCCGTTTGATGCCCACAACTCGATGACTGAGCCTCAAAATCTCCCCTACTGAAGGGGAAATGATGCAAAAATACACTATAATGCAAAACAGTTATAGAGTGAGTTATCAGGATTAGCACTGAGAGTTCAAATCGCACTTCTCTCACTTCTCTTGAGACAAATTAAACAAGAGAAAAAACAAAACAGTCAAACTCTGACCTCCACAAGACCTCAAGACTTCGCTAAGCCCCGCCCCTTTCAGCGAGGCTCTGCCACGTTTGGCCAATCAGCATGAGAAGTTGGCCGCCTCGAGCCGTGACTGACCCTCCGCTGGGTTTGATGATTGTAAATGGATGCATTCAGAAATGATTTCTGTATTTGTGTGAAGCTCCGCCCACTGCCAGGGACGTCGTAGTGGGGGGAAAAGCGGGACTGATTACCCAGGGCCACAACGGGGGAGGGGGCCCTCGAAAGGCCTGAAATAAAAAGGTTTGCCTATTTGCCTATAAGATCGCCCACTGCCACGCCCTGTCGATGGCATTTGGCCTGAAAGGTGACGAGCCACGGTCAACGTCCCCGCCAGGCTCTGTCCAAATCTGTCCTGTCATCCGGAGATTTCAGGGTTTTTTTTGGGTGGAGGTGAAGATATGAAACGTGAGATAATTTCACTCGTTTCAAACCCAAATCGATTCGTTTCACGATCGTCTCGGCGTCGTGAGTCGGGGGACGGGCTCATGTTGCATGAAACAAATGAAAATATCTCCTCCTGCACCTCTTGCTTTGTGGAATGTCAGCCGTGGTGCCAGACAAAACTTTAGAGATATATAATTTCTCCAACGAAGCGTGACAAACATGACTGCACCGGTTCCCAAAGTCAAGCAGCTCACGCAGCGCCGCTGACACCAAACACAAACAAACACAGAGCCGAGCTGCGACGCCGCGGGGCCACGCTCGCTCAGATGAAACCCTCACGTGGGCCGGGTTATTTGTTTTCTGGCGTCAGCATGGCCCGAGTCGACACCTGGATAATTTAGAGGACCTTCTAAGTTATTATTGCAAATCCATAAATCAATGAGAAAATGACACAGAATGTAGACGCAGAAGAGAGAGATGAAACAAATCTCCTAAGGTTTTCCATTTACATCCCAGAGGAAGATAATATTAATGATAATGATAATGATAATAATAATAATAATAATAATAATAATAATGGTCATATTAATAATACTCTTAATTTATAGAGGACTTTTCAAAAACTGCATTAGAAAAAAAGACAAAAAAACCTTCGGTAGCTAAAAAAAATAAATAAATAAGATACAATAAATAAACAAGTAAAATAAATGCTCTTTCCAGCTTTTTTGAAAAATTCTAGTCCATGTAAACTTTGTGCTGGGTTTTCCTTGTGGCTGATGGACACTGTGAAGTGTGAGGTCTAACTCATTTATCATAATTCATTATTAGTCAATAATTTATCAGTTTATCAGAGAAGCATTATTGATTCTTCTTCCACATAGCTGATCATAATTGCCTGCAAATACTTGAATTAAAAACAATACTAATATTTTGATTTTAAAATTATGTTGTTGTTTTTCCTCCCCTTTTCCTCCAAAACACGTCGGGGGCCAGATGAGACGGGATCCCGGCCTGAATTTGGCCCTCGGGCCTCATCTCTGACATCTCTGCGACAGAGTTTCTGCTGCTTATTACCCACCGGCTGAAATGCTGATTATTCTGGGTGGGCTGTCATACGTGACTGAGCTGTATGCTGACGTGTTAAAGGGTTAGGAGACCGTACAGGGGACAAATATAAAGTTTATTATTGTTGATTTATTATAGCGACACAACACAGTTCACTCCACTGAGCTGCTGCTGTCATTTATGTTGTGGACAGAAAATAAACAGTATTGTGTTTCCTTATACCTGCAGCAACTCATTCAGACCTATATAATGACCTGTTATGATGCAATGCTGCCCCCTAGTGGTTAAAAAGTGTTGTTACAAGCTTTGAGCACTGAAGATGAGGGAAACGTGGGTCGGTACCTCTCCATCTGTTTGTGGTGCTTCTCCTCGCGGGCCTGGGCCTTCATCTGCTGCACCTCGATGGTGTCGGGCTTCCTCCTCCTCATGTACAGCTCGTGGTTCCCCATGCACAGAGCCAGGATGCGCTTGTTGATCCGCAACCGCGGGGCGTAGAAGACGAAATCCTGCAGAGAGAGAGACGCAGAGCGGACGAGGCGGCGTTAAAAAGTCAGCGTTTGTGGAACTGAGAAAAACCTTTTCATGATTGACTCGTTTTTGCAGCATTTTGTTTTTTAGTGTGTTGAACAGAGCCCAGAGCTGATAATAGTTAATAATTAAAAAGACAAAACATCTAGTTTAACTGTGCTAAACTAGATGATCTCTGACTCCAAAAGCTGGGAAGAGATGAAAAAAGAAACAACCTGAAAGAAACAAGCTTTTCCATCAAATCACAGACACACAGTTTATTATTTTTCCTCCCACACAGTTTTTAGGACTGTAAGGCGGCACCAGCTCACCCTGATCCAGACCTGGGCGGCTGAAATGCATCGACGGCCAGTCTGACCCAGTTTCACTCTGACGTGAAACACTAAGACAGATTTTCTCTTTTTATTTCTTGGAGCTTGGGTTAAAGATAGTACAGTTTTGTATTTATTTTTCATTAGTTTTTATTTTTTATTTTTATTTCAGTTCACTAAAATGTTTTGTCACACCTAGTTTTATCTTAGTTAAACAGAATAACCTTGGCTTGCCTTCCATACATGCATCATTCAGGTATTTGTGTTGATTAATTCTTGAGAAACAATTAAAGGCAGTTAAAGGACTCATCGGGTTTAATAAAAAGGGAAAGCAGGAGAAATCAGTCAACATTCATGCTTAAGAGATAAAATCAAAACCTGCAGACAAGCTTATGTGTTTTTTTTTTTTTTTCTTTTACAATTACAAAGAGCTGCAATTACACAAAAACACCTGTAGGTACTGCTATTAAACACAGTACAACTCTATAGAAGGTACAAGTGAATTTTCCCATTTACACACGGTTCTGTCTTTGGCTCTGATTGGCCGACTCACATTAGAAAACCCAGTAAGTGTGAATCCCCCCAGATGACTGGATATTTCTCGTCTTTCTGTGGTGATGGTGAGTTTCAGCTGTTTTGTGTCGTAGCGGTTCGGCGTCTCGGTCTCAGGCTGTCGGACTTACCGGAGCTTTCTTGTCGATGGGCTTGATGACAAACTTCTTGTCGTTGAAGGAAATGTTTCGGATCTCGCTCCAGGGGAAGCCGATCTTTGGAGTCAACCTGAGGACAGTTTCAGTGAGAACTTCAAAACAAAAGAAAAAAAAACTACACTACTACTACTACTATTTTAGAGTGAAGTTGTTCCTCATTCCAAAATTGATGAATTAAAACTTTAACTTTGAAAAGATTTAGCTCACATTTTGTTTTTAATATTACACGTGAGTCCCATGTGACTGGTTCATCTAAACGACCAGGAAAAACTCTGCTCTCCTGCATATTTCACCAAATGGATTTTTTTTTTTACTCCATTCAGTCGTCAGTGGTTTGGCTGGAGGAAAGTTCAGGATCGCAGAAACATGACAGCCGGGGACATGTTGCAAATCGAACTTGGTCATTTCAAAATGATCCATGAGAGCAAAAATGCATTTATCTGGTCCACAGTCCAATCTCAAAACATCTGCCATTCCAGTCTGAATCCATTCGTCATCTGAAGCAGCGACTCCAGACAGATTATTGTATGTTCCCTTTTTTACCTGTGGTATTTTCATTTATTACGGTTAGACACATATAAAATGATGTAAAACAATCTACGTGTCAACTGGCTGAATGTTTACTTTATTTTTTTGTCTTAAGTAATGTTTTTGTTTATTCATTCATTCATTTTCCAAGCTGCACATCCTAATTAGTTTTTTGTCGGATCTTCTGTGCCTCTTACAATAATTATGAAAAAGAAAAGTCATCATTTGGTGTCACGTCTGACCTTTCTGCATGTTTGGGTATCTAATTTGTGAGACTTGTGCCTTATTTCCTCCATACAGACTGTTGACGTGCGTTTGGCTGCTCCACCACCAGCAGAGGGCGCTGTGCTCAAACCAATGCAAAGACAACAAGGGAGCAGTGAAACTTTCTGCTGTCTGCCTCTGCTCTCTCCAGCTGAGACAGAACGGAGACAGAACGGAGACAGAACGGAGACACAGACAGGCTGCAGGAGAGAGACAGACAGGCTGCAGGAGGGAGACAGGCTGCAGGAGGGAGACAGACAGGCTACAGAAGGGAGACAGGCTGCAGGAGAGAGACAGGCTGCAGG
>NC_044000.1:32861298-32863798 GCF_902150065.1 Myripristis murdjan | reverse complement strand
TCTCTTTAACTAAATGCAGCCTTACAGGACCGTCCCGGTGATTGTACATGTGTGTGTGTATTCTCCCAAATCCAGCCGTGTATTTTAGATCTGCCGCATCATGTTATCCAAACACTCGACTCATGTCATGTTTGCAGTGAGGAGCTTGAGGGAGTTTGACAGAAGGCTTTGGGTGGATTTGTTGTCTCTATATTGGCAGGTGTGATTCTGGTGGATGATTCGCGGAGCGCTCGGTCACCTGGTGCCACGATCGTCACCTGAACATCAACATCCGCAGAACCGGCGAGGAGCAGGGGAGGCCGCGTCCCGGCTGTCGTGGAAGTGAAGCCAAACTGCTGAGTCATGGTGGCAAATAACGGCCAGGAAAGTGTTTCGACATTCGACATCAGTGTGAAAGTTTGTCGTAATTAACGTACGCACGGTTGAGTCGATTTGTGAGGTCACAGTGACCTTTGACCTCTGACCTCCAAAATCATATCGATTCACTCTCGAGTCCAAATGGACGTTTGCACCAAATTTGAATTCATTCCCTGGAGGCGTCCCTGAGACACGGCGTTCACGAGAACGAGAGGGACAACATGACGTCAGAAAGCCTCTTTCTGCTGGCAAACACAGGAAACTTTCAGGAAACTTTAAGGAAACCTTCAAGAAACCTTCAGGAAACCTTCAGGAAACCTTCAGGAAACCTTCAGGAAACCTCAGAAAACCTCAGAAAACCTTCAGGAAACCTTCAGAAAACCTTCAGGAAACCTCAGAAAACCTTCAAGAAACCTTCAGGAAACCTTCAGGAAACCTTCAGGAAACCTCAGAAAACCTTCAAGAAACCTTCAGGAAACCTTCAGGAAACCTTCAGGGAACCTTCAGAAAACCTTCAGGAAACCTTCATTCCTTTAACCTCCTGTTCTGTTCAAACTTACAAACATCTTTTATGTTTGGGGTCCATTTGATCCCAGCAGTTTAAACCTCCACAAAATTATTATACCGGATTTCCCCAATTAATCTCCCGGGCGTTTAATACACGAAATCAACTTGGACCCCAGGTGATTATAAGAACCAGGCGGCTATTTGAGGCCGAGCGATTAATTGGTGAAATACGGTCGTTAAAATTGTTACCAAAGTTTATGTGTCGGTACTTATGTTTCTTTGTTGACGACCTAAATATCCCTTTAAATAAAACATACCCCACCCCCACTTATACATCCAGTATTTCTGTTGCGCCACTTTGGAAAAACATGCAAATCACCATAAAATCTCACTGATTGACCTAAAATTGGAAAGAAATATTAATTTTTGGTGTTTTCATGGCTTTGTATTATTTCTAAGTACAGATTTTAGTTATTTATAACCGATGCATTACAAAGTGTATAAAGTGTATGTTGTCCCTCGTTAATCGCGGGAGTTACGTTCTAAAAATAACCCGCAATAGGCGAAATCCGCGAAGCAGTCAGCTTTATTTTTTACAATTATCGTATTGACCCGAATAAAAGACGACCCTGATTTTAAGACGACCCCTCTTTTTCAAGACCCTTTTTTGGAAAAATACTTTTTATATGGACATTCTGCCAGGAGCGGACTTACCATTAGGCAAAACTAGGCGGTGGCCTAGGGCCCCAAGTTCCTGAGGGCCCCATAAAACTCCTCATACACTTATGGTTAATACAGTTATTACTTATTTGCGCACATTAATTATGTTTTTGATTAAAATACTTTCGCTAAAATGCCAGCAGAATGCTTATCGTATTATGTGTGTCTCGGGGCCCCTGTTTTGTGTGTTGTCCTCTCATCTCAGAGGGCCCCATGCCTGCCTTTGCCTTGGGCCCCAAATTTCTTAAATCCGCCACTGCATTCTGCAACACCAGCCCATGCTAGCTTTGAACTCAGTGCGGGGTATTTTGAGCTCTGTGGCAGCTTCAAGTGCTTTTTGCTGCATCACAGCCCTCGTAACGGGCAGTCCTTCACTACGTTTCTCATTCACAAAATCACACACCCTCCTGTCAGTCTCGTCTAATCGACCAGTTTTTGGACCACGAAAAGCCCTTCTTCTCTTTTTTAGCTCTTCTTTCTGAGACCACCACCGTCTCACATTGCACTCAGAGCCAGGGTTAAGGGATGTTTATTTACCTTGACAGTTTCGGAGGTAACTTCAGAAAGCGTCCAACTGACAGCCGGAGCAGCATGTCAGCTGGCTGCTACATTTAACCGGGTGGCGGCGCACACCGGCCGGCCCACCTGATGCTGGGACACGCCCACCCGGTCAGGTCTGCCGGATCTGACAGGTGTGCGGCGCACACAGACTGCCATATATACCTTTCATCATAAATCAGCTTTTGTTTATACGCGGTTGCAGCAGCACCATGGACAGCGACACAGACAGCATGGTTGATTATTGATTGCGCGACACGGCCATTCACCGGTAATCGCGCTTCGCATTAATCGATTTTGCGGAGGCAGGAGGAAAGTTGCATGATTTACGTTGTATCCACGTTCGCGCGCTGCGTGC
>NC_044000.1:32743798-32856298 GCF_902150065.1 Myripristis murdjan | reverse complement strand
AATAATTCAAAGAACTTGTAATTGACTTTTTTTCTTGTCTTTGTGTGTGTAATCAACTTGTGAATTTTTATAGTGATATCTGAAAGTAAAATGTTGAACTCCTTTCCCCTGTGTGTTAAAAACAGTGTTTTTTGGTAATATGTGGTCATATAGAGGTGATTTTCAAAACTTTCCACCAATGGGATTTCCTGGGACTTTTTTCCCCCTCACTCAGGACAAACTGAGGATACAAAATCAGTTGAGTTTGCTTATCTTGCAATTTGTCCTAGGTTTTTTCATAAAATGACTGGACTAAAAGCCTCCACACGGCTCCACTTTCTTACTGTTGTGGCCAGATCTGGCCTACCCTGTGAGGACCTTGTTACCATCTACACTGCTGTGGTTAGGCCATGTTGGAGTATAGCAGTGTCCTTCTGGTGGGGTGCAATCAGAGACAAGCTGCACTACCGGAGAGCCTGCAAAAAAAGGCCCTGAGGTCGTACCCCACCACCACAGCTCCCATCACTTCAGAGCAGGAGGCAACAGGCAGCCATTCGGGTGGTTAAAGACATGACACACACTCAACATCCACTCCATGATCTGCTCCCACAGACGAGAGCACATAACACAAACACACAACTTCACAGTTCCAGTGCAGAAGAAACAGGCTGAAAGCAGCAGTCAGGCTGTACAACACAACACAGAAAGGAAAAGGAAGACAGACAGCTGAAGCCCCTGAGGTCTGTGACTTTCCACTCCGGAGTTTGTTGCTGTATGTCTCTCTTTTAAAATGTATGTATGACCGTATGTAATTGTACTATTTTTAGGTAGATTATATAAATAGCTGCGTATTTGTGTATATTTATGGTCTTATATTCTATTGCTAGGTAGTTTTTTTAATGTAAATTCTGCTTCTTTTCAGTTGTTAACTGTGAGCATGAATATTAAATAAACTCAACTCAACAACAATCCAACCGGTTTGAGCCTGTCAGTGCTCAGGTGTGCCGTTTTAAAACCTACTGAAGCGAGCCTGACCGCAGCGTTTACCCCGAGGACATGATCGATTTAAATTGAGCTCCGGGGCTTTAATAAAAAATCTTGAATAAAACATTCTTGGTGTGGAGTGTGAAAGAGTGTGAGCTGCTCCTGCAGCAGCTGCTCACTCGGTGAGTTTTCAGAGGCTGGAAGCTAAACTGAGTTGCACAACCGGAGAAACTTAAGGGCAGGTCTCGACCCCTCCGACCGCTGCACCCACGGGCGGGTCCATCATCGCTGGGCTGCCGAGCTTCACCCAAACCCTCAGGGCTTTATTTCAAACTCTGCTGGAGACTGAAATGTGAAGAAAATGATGCAGGAGACACGTAGATCTTTTCTGTCTGATGTGATTCTGCAGCCAGAAAACAACGACATCTTGGTTTTGAATCTTTCCCTCGGTGTCAGAGTGACGGAGCTTCAGCAGAGACACGACATGGACGAGACTCTGTGCTGCTTTATGGGAAAAGACAGTGTTTTTTCTGACTAAAATATGGAAAATAAAATGTTATGAAGTCTCAAAAAGGGGAAATTTAACGGAAGATGACAGTTCCAGGGGAGAGCTAGTAAAGACTTAATGTGTGAATTATTTACTAAGAAATATCTGTAAAAGGGAGGCTCTTGTTTCAGCCCGGATTTGTCATGAAAATCTTTCCTTGTTCATGTTTGAAGTTTAATCTCATCTCATCTAATCTAATCTAATCTAATCTAATCCTGCCAAAACCAACAGAGGAAACAACAAAACAACGATTTCTCTCTGTCTTCCTCCCTCTGCGTCACCACAAAGCCTCATAACACAGCCTGAAACACTGAGCAGCCCTTTCTCTTCTCTTCCCACACACACACACACACACACACACACACACACACACACACACACACACACACACACACACACACACACACACACACACACACACACACACACACACTCCTCCCACCTTTTATCTCTCTCTCTCTCTGCCTCTGTCTCTCAGTTTGGACAAAGAGCACTTTGTCTGTCTGTCTGTCGTCTCTGCAAAACCAGCACCGGCCCAAACCGAGCCAAGCACCCACTGACACACACACACACACACACACACACACACACACACACACACACACACACACACACACACACACACGCACACACACACACACACACAAACCCCTGGCATTTCAAGCGACCTCTGTGACCTGCCACAACTGAAGAATCCTTTTGTTTCCTTCCCATACACTAATCATACGGGAAGTGTGTGTGTGTGTGTGTGTGTGTGTGTGTGTGTGTGTGTGTGTGTGTGTGTGTGTGTGTGTGTGTGTGTGTGTGTGTTACCTGGTCAAACAGCTGTTTGCCTGTCGTGTTGGGCTGGATGGCGAACTCCAGCTCGGCGTCCATGGTGGTGACGCGCACGTTGATCTGCAGAACACAAACACAAACACGACGTTGAGCGGCCAATCAGAGAAGAGATCAGCGATCACACAGGAAGCTACGGTTTTTTTCACGATTGCTGAAAACACATTTCTCAAAACTCTAAAGACAAATCCAAAAAGTGCACACTCCACTCCCCAAACCGTTTCCTCTTGCTTCGAAAACCAAACTTGGCCTTCACACATCACACAATACTCCAAAAACACACACACACACACACACACACTGACATCGTCTTCCACACGGCCACAAACATCTAAAATTAAAAGTTCTCCCTCACAAAACAGACAAAAATGTTAACTTATTTTTTTTTTATTCATAATGTATTCTATAGTACAACTTCCAGTCAATTCAATGTTAAAGAGATGAAAAGGGAACTTTAAAGGGAACAGTAAAGGAGTGAAGGAAAAAAATATTTACTGTAAAAATATATAAAACATAAAAAATACTGTCATAGAAAATAATTTACTACAGCATCCCCACCATGGATTACTGGCAAAGAGAGAAAATATTTTACTCTGCATCTTGTCTCTGGTCTGGGTCAAGAGTTCAGCTCCAGGACAGAGAGAGAGAGAGAGAGAGAGAGAGAGAGAGAGAGAGAGAGAGAAAACACAACAAAGGAAGAAAATGCAGGGGAGGAAAGTACAAAGAAGGAAGTAAGAAGCAGAGAAAGTGTGAAAGTGCGACAGAAAATGCAGAGGAACGTCCGAAGGAGAGCGTGAAGCTGTGAGAGAGGGGGAAAAAAAAACAGGAAGGAGGAGCGGAGGATGGAAAGTGTGAAGGAGGAACCCAATGAGAGAAAAGCTACAGATGTAAAGGAGAAGAAAGAAAGTCTATTCCTATCACACACACACACACACACACACACACACGCACGCTCTGTGTACCGTGCAGTGTGTGTGTGCGGCTCTAATGAGAAACAGGCTGACTCTGCTCTCCAAATCAAACGAACTGCTTTCACTTCATATCAGCTCATCTTTTCATTTACTCCCCAGCCTCCAGCTCTTTTAACAGAAAAAACTAAAAAAACACAAAAACATCTGCAGCTATAAACGGTGAAAATCACATGACTGACGGTCTTCACCCTGATGAACCCGCCTCACAGCTCAAACAGCTTCACACTGCAGCAGCATGGACTCCGTAAGGCCTGTTTTTTCCACTTTTGTCAGAACCAGGCTAACGACTCCCATAGGCTTCAAGTCTTTATGCTAAGCTAACACGGAATGCTACACGCAGGAAGTGAACCAGTGGACGTCCAGAGGTGGAAACGGCGTCCAACATCTGGTCTCTGGTCTGTTTTTTCCCCACCTCACTCGTTCGTTCCTCTCACATCCTCACCCTGTCACTCTGTCACTGTGTGCAGGTTTGTTGTTTTTGTTATTGTTTGTTCAGTGGCAGAATAAAACTCAGCGCTGTACTAAGGCTGGTTCATATTCTAATCACATCAACTGAGAGCGCTCCGATCTTCAATTCAAGTGAAAAAAATAAAATAAAATAAAATAAAAAAAAACATAAAGAGGCGACGAGGCGAAGTGAGAGAAGCTGCTTTGGTTTCTGTCCAAGAATTTTATGCAAATCAGGACGAACTGAACAAGAGAGGCTGAGTGGGAAAGTCACATTTAGATAAAACTCCTCAGCTCGGCTACAAAGATCTGACACCAAAGTTTTCACCGATGATGAAACGATGCGAGGAAAAGGGATGGAAACGAATAAATAATCAGGCGAAGATAAACACTAGAAAGCAGCTTTGGACTTTCTAAAATGTCTGTAAATGATCCGCATGCCCTTCAGCTGCTGCAGAGGAATATTAGTTTTTTTTTTTTGTTTTTTTTTAATCAGATCAAAGTATGAAATATGGCTCAAATTTGCCGGCACTGAAGAAGCCTGATCGGTAACTTCTGATTCTTTATTTTATTTTATTTCTCATGTTGTCTTGCAGACTTCTTTTTACGATTCTGTCCGTTTTCTCGCTCCCCTTTAACTTTAAATTGTTAAACTGACACACACCGATCACATATCAAACCGCGCACAACGATGTGTAGATTTGTGTTTATTGTGAAGATGATTAATTGCAGATTTAAATGTTAATGTTAAATGTTAATAATTCAAAAAGTCTATGAAGTAGCAATAAACAAAATGATAGCAGTGATCTAAAAAGAGCCGTGCACTGATTGAAATATGGATCGTCTTCGTAGAATAAAAACTGCAGGAGGAGACAGGTGGTGAAAACACAATCACATAGACTTCCATTGTATCTGTCAGTCAGCTTCTGTGCACAGTAGAAACTCCATTCAAATCTCTAAATGCTCAATATGACCTGCTGATCAAATGTGCACACTCTTATAATAATAACATGTACAGTTTATGAGTTATGAAATACATGGAAGTCAATGAAGCCCCATCCACTCCCATTGTATTTATAGGTCAGCAGCTGTATACAGTAGAAACTCCATTCAAATCTCTAAATGCTCAGTATGACCTGCTGATTAAACCTCTAGACTCTCATATTGATGCCATTTATGGTTTATGAATTGTAAAATACATGGAAGTCAATGAAGCCCCATCCACTCCCATTGTATTTGTCAGTCAGGTTCTGTACACAGTGGAGACTCCATTCAAATTTCTACATGTTCACTATGACCTGCTGATAAAACTTACACTCTCATAATGACAAACAAATATATGCAAAACTAAACTAATCAGCTCATCCGCTGGCAGCAATCACCTGCCTTTTCTTCAGGAAATGCTCCTTTTCTAGTTTATTTATTCATTTTTGGCAACATTTCCTGTAAAAGTCGCCGAACCGCTGCATGGAAGCAGAGCTGGAGGAAGAGAAGGAGATGGAGGGGAGAAAACAGCTTCAGGACACAAAGTCTGAGAGGAGAGATAAAGACCATTAGAGAAGAAAAAGAAGATGAAAAAGACAAAAAAGAAGAAGGAGGAGAAGAAGAAGAAGAAGGAGAGAGTGAGTAAGCATCTCTGCGGCGTCCATCTGCCCTTCAGTGTGGAGGAGGGAAAGCTGCACCGAAATAGACACAACAATTTGGAGAAGGTGTTGCCTCCGGTTTGGTGTGTGAAAGAGAGAGTGATTAACGGTGAATGGACGGAAAGCAAAACAAAAAACTCAAACGATGAATAACTGAATGAATCAGAGTGAAGGAATTAATTAATGAGCAAGAGACGCACGACGAGGGACGAGTGGGGAGGAAACACTGACGCTGCATTGCTTTACACCGTTCATCAGGATAAAAACTGAATGAGGAGGTGCGGGGAGAACACACACACACACACACACACACACACACACACACACACAGAGGGCTGCTGTGAAAAGTGACGCCTCCACCGTCGAGTTCATGTTCCAGGAATTTGACTCAGACGTTCTGTCAGATTTCTGCCTGCAAAACTCTGAGATTACATTTCCTTTTTTTTCCTGGCTTTGAAATTCTTTCTGCTGCTCTGAATGAAGTGGAACTCACTATGAGAAGATTTTTTTTTTTTTTTTTGAAGTGACAAGAGCGAGCAACAGACAAGACAAGACAGGACAAGAAAAGAAGGGAAGGTGGCAGAGCAGCAGGGAGAGCAGAGAAAGAGAGAAAAGCAGAAAATGACAGTGAAACGAGCAAAAGAGCAACAGAGAGAGAGAAGACGCCTGCAGAAGGAAACAAACACGAGGTTTCACATCCAACTACAGTGACAAGGATGTTTTATTTTTGCTGTTTTCGACACTGGAGGAGGCATCTGAGGCAGACCATGCGTGCACAGACACAACCACGATGGTAAATCACAAATTTAACCTCAGTATCATAATAAATCATCCCAAAAAGGACCACATGATGATATTTTCCCAAGAGGAGGGAAAAGGTCTGGGAGTTTCCACACGGCAGATCCTCCGAGTCAGAAACCTGCAGGAAGATCGTGCAATTTGTTTCTCTTGAGCTCTTAAACTAAAGGATTTGAACGGACTTTGTAAAATAAAAAACTGAAATTATTATCGGTTGTCTCATCCGTTATCAGTATCCAATCCATATCGTGCATCCCTGTCTGATGATGTTAATCATTTTGTGAATTTTGAATGTCATCAGATTAATAAATAAATAAATAAACGTGATGACAGGACACCGGAGCGACGAGCTTCCTAACATCCTGGAACTTTTCAGACGACAAACGGCGGATGAATATTTAATGAGCCGAGAAAATCAGGCAGACCAGGCAGAAAACACAAGAGCAGCAAACAACTCTGAACTCCAGCTTATTACCACCACTAATCACTGTTACTGTGTGTGTGTGTGTGTGTGTGTGTGTGTGTGTGTGTGTAAAGCCAGAGTCATCAGTGTGTGGTGAGGCAGTGAAGCCACGTTACACACAATCCCAGGAAAAGACTTGTTTACATGTTGTGCGGCTGCTGTTTACTGCAAACCACACAAACACTGTGTGTGTGTGTGTGTGTGTGTGTGTGTGTGTGTGTGTGTGTGTGTGTGTTTGTCTGAGCCCCACAGCAAGAGAGTGTTTGTGGATGTTTCATAAGGAGACATCTGTGTGAACGTGTAAGAGTGAGACCATATGTTTTGTGTGTGTGTGTGTGTGTGTGTGTGTGTGTGTGTGTGTGTGTGTGTGTGTCCAGAGCAAGTGAGGCAGACTGTCTGTGGATGTTTAACAAGGACGCTGTGTTTGTGAAAAGTATGGGAGTGCAACCATATGGTAATGTGTGTGTGTGTGTGTGTGTGTGTGAGAGACAAGGTCTTTGCAGCCGATTTCAATGTAATTTCCTGAAAAGCCTGCTGTGCATCCTAAACAGGGATTAAAACAGCAGATTATCGCCTGCAGCCGCTCGGGAACCTGCAGCCGAATGAAACGCCGGCGCGGCAGCAGCATCAGCGGTTTTCAACGCGGGGTCCCGGGACCCCCCGCGGGTCTCTGAGGAGCCTCCAACAGGCTGAGACTTCACACAAGCCAAAACATCTTTTCATATCAGCGTCCAACATGTCTTGCAGCGGGGATCTGAAGCTTCATCAAAGTCAGAAACAGAAAGAAAGAAAAAAAAAACAGGCTAAGAGACGACCACAGAATGTAAGAGCAGAACAAGAACAGCAGGTCATGTATGATAATAAAAACACACCAAAATATTATTTGTCTGTCGTTTGAGACTCTAATATTACAGCGTCTGAGGGCGACTGCAGGGAGAAAAGAAATGACAGAGCCAGGGGAGAGACGGTAACAGTCTAAGACAAAAAGCTTGAAATTTCCAAGATTATAATTGTAAATTTAGGAGAAAAAAAAACCTCAAAAACTCTGAGATGACACGACATTACTCTGGGATTCAGTCAGAAGGAAACCCTGCTGGTCTGAGCTCAGAATCACAGTCTCCTCATCTGGACTTTGAAGAGACGCTGCCGTGACTTAAATTTGTGAGTTTTTTTTCCTCCTAAAGTCCTGACTTTTTTCCTCAGAATATTAACCTCATAACTGTTTTACTCTCTACTGTGACACTAATCCGTTGTCATACTCCAAAGTGCATTTGATAGTCAAACATATATATATATATATATATATATATATATATATATATAAAAAGAAGGCGCTTACATTGAAGATCTTAAACTTCCTGTGCACAGATATCCACCTGTGATCAACCAATCAGAGCGCACCACCTTGCATAGATGATGCACAGATAATTCTCAGGAAGGCATGCAAAATAATAATAATAATAATAATAATAATAATAATAATAATAAAAACACTGTGGAGAGACCCTTGTCGACCAGAAGTACACATCAAACAGCTTCAGCTCACATGCATTTTCCCTCAAGTGTAAAATGCCCTGAACTCATCGTTTCTTCCTGTAGTGGAGATGTAAGTCCCTTTAAAGGTGTTTGTAGCAGTTTGTCATTCAGGTGCGCACACACACACACACACACACACACACACTCAGATCTGAATGAAAACAGAGCAGCGACCCAAACAGGGAAACACAAGCAGAGGTGAAGAATATCCATTTCCTCTGTGTGGAGAAAACAACCGCACCAAAAATAGCCTGCCTGCTGGAGGAGCTGTTTCAGGCTGTCTGTGTGTGTGTGTGTGTGTGTGTGTGTGTGTGTGTGTGTGTGTGTGTGTGTGTGTGTGTGTGTGTGTGTGTGACACAGCACTGAAGCAGATGGAGGGATGTCTTGAAGCTGATAGCTGCTAATCGTTGACAGTTAGAGCAGACTCGCTGCTGTCTGAGCTGACACGGCTGCTGCTGTTCGGCTTGGTGAGATATTCTGCTGTTACTGTCACCGCCACACAGGGGGACGGAGGTTTAAACGCCCAAACTGACACCCTTAAACGAACTGCACACTCATGCAAGTTCACATTTGGTGGACAGTTATTTCAGCAGTGAGCACACGTCCTGACAGGGCTGGGAAACCAATCGAAAATCAATCAAACCCAACATTCAGGACCTCGAATCAATGTCATACTGTCCATGTGGGTAATTCTGATTTTCTTTTTTTTAATGCTGTAAACTCTCCCCACTGTGTGTGTTCATGTAACGTCCGCTTATAAACGTACGACGGCATGTGTGGTCACATGACTCCGCCCCGTCCAGAGGCAACATGGAGGAGAGCTGAAACAGCGAGCGGCGGCTTCAACAAACACAAGTCAAGTGTGAACACGGAGGAAAAACGCCGATCTGTCTCAACATCTGGAGAAACATCACGTTAGAGAATATGAAACGGAGAGAGAGCCTGACAAGCAGCAAGCAGCGTCCAGATATTCAGTAAATAACCATAAACAGTGTCCTTCAGTTATTTTAAAATCACAAAGAAAAGATGTACAGCCCAGCTTTCACAGCTCAAAGCTCATCAGTGAACAGAGATAACGGCTCATTCATCAGAATGGAGGTAAACTGTTCAGTTGAGCGTGGAATTGATCTGAGGTCATGTGACCTGGCACCTTTCAGCACCACGGACAGAGCCTCAGCACAAAGCGGAGGGCAGGTGGATTCAGCAGAAAACACTCAACATGTTTGGAATATAAAGCGCATTCATAAAATGTTAATAAAATAATTAATAAAACAACTTCTGCTACTACAACAGCAACTTGCTCTGCTAATAATGACCTTTCTGCATTACCTTTAAACCCGTTATGAGCCTGCATGTTAGCCTGACTGTGTCCCGACTGAAAACTAAAACACGACTATTAGTGGTACAATCATCGTCATTATTATTATTATTATTATTATTATTATTATTATTATTATTATTATCATTGCTAAAATTACTACTGCTGCTACCTCTAGTCCTGCTGCTGGCTCTCTGTGCTGCTGTTTGTTTGCTTGCTTGTTTTTAATTGCAGCGAGCTGGCTGATTAAAGCGCTGAGCGTGTCTGTTGTGGGACGTGTGAGGAGATGTTTTCTGGACCAAACCTCTTTTTCCTGCCTGGAGTGAAAAAACAACTTTCTGACCCAGAGAGCGCTGCGGTTTCCCCTCTTCAGCTCCGCTTTATAGACGGGGATCAAAAGCTCTGCTGGTTTGTTTGAAACCGAACTCCAGCGGCTGATCGTCCCAAACTGGCGGCAGAAACAGAACCCAATGATTTGGTTTGGAGGGATGTTTGTTTTTTTTTGTTTTTTTTTTTCTTTTTGTACCCCCGACAGCCCCGGCAGCTCTCAGGGCGCCTGCCGGGTGGAAACTGGACGGCTGACTCAAACTCCTTGTTCCTGCTGCGTGAAACGAAGCGCCATCGAACACACGGCGACAAGGCGTCCGGCTGCTGCCACAGACACCCAGCGCGATGCCAGCGAGCGAGAGCGAGCGCGAGCCGCAGTGACTCAGACGTTTCTGCTCACCGCGCTGCACGGGGTGACACGCTCCACAAGGCTGCATCCAAAAAATATAATGAGCTGGCAGTGTGGCAGCTGTGTGTATTAACAACATTTGTAAACATATTAGATTTATTGCAGCCGGACGCAAACAAATAAAGAGCTGAGATCATAGAGACATGCCTCAGGAGTACAGTGTGTTTGTCCCAGAGAAAACAAATTCAATGAAAACACCTAAAAGGCCTTGATAGGTGACACAGTAACAGGTTTAGCCGGTGGAGGTCTGATGATGAAGAGGAGGAGGTTTGGAGGAGCACTGTGTTATATAATTTGTCTTTTTTTTTTTTTGTTTTTAGATTTTGGTACAGCACGGTGTCCAGGCGTGGATTTTGAGTTTTTGATGGAACTTGTTTTGCTCGTTCTGCTTTCGGAGGACAGTTAACGTTACATGTCAGTGTCTGGATGACAGGAAACATACAGAAAACCTGTCAGATTTCCTGGGATAAAGACAAACAGCAGGCGTTTTTAGACGGACGACGATGCATGTTTACCTAAAGAAAACCTCCCACATCCTTTAAACACACCACCTTCCCTGGAAAATACATTTTAATTTAAAATAAAATCCTACTTCCCATGTGTTTAAGACATTTCAATACCAACTAAGGCTTTATGTTTGGATGAATAAATTCAATACGTTTCAGGAGTTTAAGACTTTTGAAGGGAACCTCGATCTGTGTCATCTGGTTTTGATATGACGGTTTTCTTACTTTAAAGAAAAGATCTTTTGATTTTTTTTTTTTTCGGTTTCAGATTACATGTGTTTTTTTTTTTATTTTTTTAAACAAACTGTGTGTGTCTTGCTGTTGGGAGCCTCTGCCGTGAGAAAAACACAGCTTTTTTCCCAGCATCCTCCACTGCCTCCATGTTATTCATAACAAGTAGTGACAGCTAAATAGTAGGCTAGTGTGCACAGGCAGCGTCCGCCCTCGCAGCACAGCCCACCTGTTGCCTGTGTGTGTGTGTGTGTGTGTGTGTGTGTGTGTGTGTGTGTGTGTGTGTGTGTGACTCAGACAGTCATAATTAAGAGCACAGCTGTTTGGGGTTAAGCTGGTTAGCAGAGGCTTTAGAGGCGAGCAGGGCCAGACTGCAGGGCTGCAGCCTTCCTCACCTCTCCTCCTCCTCCTCCTCCTCCTCCTCCTCTGTTTCTCCTCTCCTCTTTGCTCCTCTGCTCTTTCACTTTTACTTCACTGCTCTGATTATGAATATTTATTGTTGTTATTTATATTTGGTGCTCGTTTAAAGCCGCGTTATGCAACTTTTTCTATATTTAAATAAGGCCAAACAGGATCTGCTCCACATTATCAGGCTGGGTTCAGGCCTAAATCTCCTGCTGGTCTAAAATTAGCTTGTTGGTGATATTTCTGGGGTGTTTTCCATTTCCTGTGGGCGTGGCTTATGGCTGTGGCTGTGTCTGTACAACAACAACAACAACAACAACAACAGAGGGAAGCAGGAGGAAAAACAAGCGGCGAGCGGTAGGTGTGTGTAGCTAACCCTAACCCTGTGAGTGACAGGTGTCGGGGGGCGGGAACTGGACCAGCTGAGGGAGGTCAGGGGGGCGGGGCTAACGATACAAACACACATCCTGCCATGTTGTGTTTTTGAGGGCAGCAGTGGCCTGGAGGCTGGAGGTGCCAGCCTGTGATTGGACGGTTGTCGGTTCAAATCCTGAATGCATGGGAGCATCTGAATGAGGAAAGGGAATTAAAAAACACACGGATCCTCCTGAGCTGCTCAAGAGCAACTGACTGTAAAAGACAGCCAAAAAACTGAAATATAATAATTGTCCAACCATGTAAAAATATGGTTTTACTACATTTGGGACTGGTTTAAAGGGATGTGTATTTTTGTTTTGTTACATTTTCAGTTGCCACAGTGAATACTCAGTATGTGGTTCACTTCATATGGGTAGCATTCCCTGTTAGCTTAGCATAAAGACTTGAAGTCTATGGGAGTCGTTAGCCTGGCTCTGTCAAATAGAGAAAAATAAACCATCACATGGATTTGAAATGCGCATTTTGAAACAAGACAGCTTCAGGATTATTTTTTCACTTTGATGGAGCCAGGCTAACGACTCCCATTGATTTGCAGTCTTTATGCTAAGCTAACAGGAAATGCTACCCATAGGAACTGAACCAGTGGACGCTCAGAGGAGAAAGTGGTGTCCAGCATCTGGTCTCAGTCTGGGGGAAGTCAGGAAAATGGGATTTTACCCAAAATATTGGACGACTCCTTTTATAAAATAATTACAAAATGATGCTCTGGCCATTTTTTCTAGTAACTTCCCTTCCTGCTTCCTGTTGACAGGTGGGAGTCAACGCGGCGTTTTGTCTTTCCACACATGGATCTGCTTGTGGAGTGAGATCTGTTCAGATGCAGATGGGAGACGGTCCAGGGGATTATGTGCAATCTGGGCTGAGCGTTTACATCGGTGTGTACATGTGTGTGAGACAAAAGCTGCAGTCACATGGGGCCGGTTATTATTATGAGTGAACCTGTCGACCTGTGTGTGTGTGTGTGTGTGTGTGTCACTTGGGAAACGCACTCTGTGAGGTCAACACTTTCCAGCCTGTCGGTTTTAAAGTGAAACTGGAAGTTTGTGGTGAAGATAAACTGAGAGGCGTCTCTCGTGGATTTGACCTCCTCAATCTCAGCTCCTCATGACGGAGCGGAGGAGGAAACCCCTCGGTGTTTTCTGCGGGACGGTGCGCTCCGGTGCCTCCCCCTTTGTTCAGGGAGCGTCCAGCCGCTCACTGCTGTCAAAACACTTTCCCCTGGAGCGCACTCGACTCACACACACACACACACTCACACACACATACATGCACACACAGCACAACACTCCTCACATCTTTTACAAGCAGAGAGCATCGTCTGTACAAAAACATGTTACTGAGCAAATATTTCCTTATTTTCACTTTAAGTAATGTTTGCATTACCAGGATTAGACTGATTTAACTGTTTGCTGACATACTGGGCTGATAGCTCCTGTTTTTGCATTTGAAATATTCTCTTGGTTCATTCATTAAAAGTAGATGTACTCTAGTAATATTTTCCCTGTTTATTTTTTTTGCATAGTTATTTCTAAATTTAAAGATACTAAATATTGGCACCAAATATCGGCTATCGGCAACCTCAGTTAAAAAAAAAAAAAATAATAATACTAATTTTGGAATACTATTAATATTGGAATCCTTATCCCAATATTGTAATCCTATACAGTTGAGAAGAAATACAGAGGAGTGCAGCAAAAACAGCCACCGGGAAGAAAAAAAAAAAAAAAAGAACCAACCTTGGAAATTTTTCTTGCATGAAAAAAGCACAAAATATAAAGAATATAAAGAACATTTTTCTGCTATGTTATACTTAATTAAAAGACTTGGAGATGCAGGTGGAGCGAGGACAGAAACGGACGCCGTGCAGACACCGGATTTCTTCTTTGGATTTTTTTTTTACTGTTATTTACTGCATTTTGTATTTTATCATCATTAGCAGCCGTACAGACGCCGGCTGCTGTTCCTTCTGTTTAGAAAGCAGGTGTTCAGCTGTTGTCTGTGCATCACTGGTGTCACTGAAGTGCTGAGAAACATTTACAGGGGAAAAACTAGAGAACGTAGTGAGTTGAGCTTTTTAATTGAGTGGCAGTAAAGCCCTGTGAGCTGATTTAACCCTGAGAGGCAGAGGCGTGGGGCTGCAGGGCGGCAGGGCGGAGAGCGGCTCAACTTCACACCCTCCCTCTAATTAGATTTAGTGACTTGGATAATTCCCATTATATAAATGAAAACAGGCCCCTGAAATATTTAGAGCCTTTAGCGCAGCGTCCTGCAGCGGGGCCCGCAGGGGCGACATGTGCAAAACGCAGAGATACATCAATAATGCAGGACGTCCCGCCACATCTCGCACCCTGCATCTGCACACACACACACACATGCACACACACACACACACACACACACACACAAACATGTATGTGCACACAAGCTGCCTGTCCAACACATAATCCAATCAAGCAGGTGGATAAATAAATAAAAACACACAAACACATTATTTAATCTCTATAAACAGATTTTGTATATCTATATATCTATAGGTGTGTGTGTGTGTGTGTGTGTCTATAGATAGGTGCGCCACATCATCATCAGACAATAGCCAGTGGGTTCCAAGATTTCTCATTCTTATGAAGGGACACACACACACACACACACACACACACACACACACATATATATATTTATATACCAAAAATGCACACACAGGCTGCCTGTCCAACACATAATCCACTGAAGCAGGTATATAAATCAATAAAACCACACACACACACACACACACACACGCACACGCACACGCACACGCACACGCACACGCACACGCACACACACACACACACACACACGCTGACCGTAACATATAGGAAATCAATCCTCCATCACCCCCAGGTGATGTTTGGGGGATGGATTTGATTATTTTCCTCCCATCTTCTCTCCTCTCTGTTCTCTCTGCTGTAGATCTGATCACTGAGTTTGATCGGCACCCAGCAGATTCCTCATTCATCCTGCTCACGTTTAGTCCCTGGATTTTCTGTGGCTGGCGTTCGGAAAGTCCTGGATCCCGACTCCTGACCGTTTTTGTGTTTTTGAGCAGGAAATCAGGGATGTCTTCTGATTAACAGTTTGCTTCCTGAGGTTATGAGAATGTCCTGATGCTAACGACAAATAAATCCTGCTGTGAAGTTGCTACGGCGCAGTTTCACAACAAATAAAGTGTAGGTTGATGCAAAAAGCTGCAAAAAACAAACTCCAGAGTTTCTAACTGGGAATTCTGACTGGAATGGCGGATGGATACTTTTTTTTTTTTTTCACCACAATCACCACAATAAAATACATTAATTCAACCAGTATCAATAATTATTTCAATATACATAAAAAAAAATTCTCAAAGGTTAGTTTTTGTTTCTGTGTGAAATCTGAACAGTCCAGAGTGCTAGTAGTTAGCATTTTGCTAATCTGTTTTAGCCGCCAAAACAAACTGTGCTTCTCCTCACTTGATACTTTTTATTATTATTATTATGTTTTTATTGAGGATAAATATATTGCAATAATTACTGTTATTGTTTTAGTGCTGAGCCCTACTTTAGAACATTTATTCAGTTTATCCTTGTTAGCCATGTTAGTGGAAAACAGAACATTGTGCTTTATTTGTTAGTCAGGAAACAGATATTTATCTTAAAGGGACATTTCAGAGATTAGGTTGTAACTTTGAGTGTTGGAACAGAACCTGCCCAGTTTCCTCTTGTTAAACCGGATTAAACCAGCTTGTGTTGGAGCGCTAACCGCCCCCCTCCGGCTCACAAAGACACAGAAAACAAACCCCCCCTCTGAACAACATGAAAGACCTGACAACCTGCGGACACCTATGTTGTGTTAGAACACACACACACACACACACACACACCATTAAAACAGGGCCGTAGGGAGCGTCGGGGTCCAGACCAAACTCACTTTTTAATGGCCCGCCTGAGGCTAGCTAGCGTAGCCTCTGTCCCGCCAACAAAAGGCTTTTCTCAGCGGCTCAAAGGCCTTGCGGCGGGTTTTATGGGCTCGTCTGCCTCACCTGCAAAACGGTCACGTCTTTTAAAATCCCGGGTCATCTTTTGTTGTCCTTTTGTGTGTGTGTGTGTGTGCCAGACTAGCGGCGGCTAGCTGCAGCTCACTTGTTAGCCGGCTCATCAGGCCTGCCTGCGGGGCGGGGGCCACTTCGCTTCAGCTTTTAATCCAAAGTGACATTTAAAGTGCTTTCATGGCAAAAACACAAGCGGGACGTGGAGATGGGACGAGACCGCGGTGCCGTGCAGGGAAAGGGGCGGCGTGTTTGATGTCCAAATTACCAAAAAAACACAAAAAAACACACACACAAAAAAAAAAAAAAACACAAAAAACCAGTGAAAGCAGTAAAATGGAGCTGAGTGGGAGTTTGCCTTCAGGCCGTCTGTCCCGTCACACAGGCAGACTGTCCTCTTTTATGCCTCTGTGAGCCTTTTCTGCTGCCCGCGGCCTGTTTTACCCGTCCTCTGCTCGCTCTCTCCCTCCTTTGACCTCCATAATCTCTCCATCACCACACATCCACTGTCACTTTACTGTTTCTAACCAATAATATCACGGCCTTGAGAAAACCTTAAAAAACTCTGCCTCTGAAGGACGACGGGCCCTTTTAGAGGTTGCAACCTAGTTTTCGGAAATGCACGGATAAACTCAAAATACCACGAGCTCGGTCTTAAAAACAACTTTCTTCCTCTTTGTTCTTCAAAAGCTGGAGATCATTTATTCACTATAATGATATTTGCGCGATCCATTGATGATTTAATATTATTTTCTTTACCACGGCTGTACTTCGTGGCTATCAAAGCATATACGTAGGCTTTTTTTCCGCTATGTTCTTTATTTTTCTTTCTTTGCTTTGCTGACGGCGGTGGAAAGAAAACGGGCACCGCAGCCGCTCGGCACCAATTTGTCGAAAAGCGGCGATTCTGAAAATAGTTTGAGGATTAGTTCAGCCGTGTAGATGGGGTTTGGTGCCAGTTTGACGGGGCATAATGGTCGTGCTGGTTATTTTAAGTGGGTCTGACAGAGTTTGATCCAGCTTTGATCCACTCAGAGACGCTGATGGAGAAATAATCTGCTGTTCTCCGTGTTCGTCTCACCACTCGTTCATTGCTTTGTTTTTCCCTCATTGTGACCGAATTTTCTTGGCCTCTTTGATTTAACCAGAATCTAGTTTTGTTTTATTTGAACTTCACTGGAAAACAAAACCGCGCGCCGGCTGGCAGCTTCATAACCGAGCGTGTGAGACTTCCCCTGACCCTGCAAGCCGCGTCCAAAATTCACTTTGTTGGCTCATCTGCGATAAACCGAGGAAATTAACCAGCCAAAAAATATTATTTACTGGGCGTAAAACTGCATCATGCATTGTTTGACTGAAAATAAACGGTCCTTAAGGTGCTTCTCGCAGTTTGAGGTGCCAGACTTTGAAGCAGGGTGGCCTGCTGACATCCCTGGTTTCATTTTGTAGTTAGAAAAGAAAAGAAAAAAAGCTGCTTGGCCAGTGACACCAGTTTACTTTTCCACAGCTTCCAACATCTACCCACACTGGGCACGTGGTGGGTTGGATCCTGACTGCCTGTGTGACCTGAAAATCTTCATGAGAAACATAAAAGCCCACTGAGAGGCTGCCGGTCGATCAAAAGATCAGCTGATCGACGGAACGTGACTCGTTCTCATTTCGTCTGCTGATCAGCTGCTTCAGTGATTTCTGGAGGAAAACCGCCGAGTGTTTGCTGGTTCTCCCTTTTCTCTGCTCATATCTTTATAAAATTCATACTTTAATAGTGTTTTTTTTTTTTTGTTTTGTTTTTTTTGGCTGCTGGTCAGACTAAGGAAGACATTTCACTTCCCATTGTGCTTTGGCTTTCATTTTCACACTTTATACACTAAATTACAGATTAATCAACAGTGAAAATAATCATTACAGTGACAAAACTGATTGTGTGTAGACGTGCGAGTCACATCTTTCCACACAAACAGTACAGCTCTCTCTCTCTCTCTCTCTCTCTCTCTCTCTTTCTTATAGCCGGTATGCATTTTCCCCTCCTGTTTTCATCTGCCCTCCCCTCCTCCTCCTCCTCCTCCTTTTTTCCATCACATGTCCTTCCTCTTTTTCCAGGGATTGTGTCTGTCCTAATTCTCCATTAGTGAGATTGATGAGGAGCGGCTCGGCCCGGTCTCTGGCTCTGGAGCTGGAGCAGAGCTGCACGACTGCGGCAGATACAACAATCACCAATCAATTTCTCTTCATTTTGAGATCACAGTTATTTGTTATTGGCACCAAACAAACACGCAATTAAATCAAGTCATTATGTTCATCGAACTGCGGAGGTCAAAAACCTGTAATTGTGATTAAAGTGCAGTTAATGTACCCTGCCTGCTCCGGATACTCTCCTGTATCCTCTGTGTGTTTTTTTTTTTTTTTTTAATTCGTCTCTCCGCCTGCTTTTCATTCATGCTGAGCGCCGGGCTCTGGCGTGGAGCTGAGGTCAGGAGTCAAGCTGCTCAAATTAAAAATCGAGGATGGTTTCGGGTGTTTGAAGGGCAGCGCACACGCTGGGAGAGCAGCACTCAAACGCTGGAGTGTCATCTCTGCTCTGTCTGTCTGCTGGAGCTCAAACGCTGGGAAATTATGAGTAAAAATGTTATTCCACTGTCGTTTTGCCGTCTGTACATCTCATTTCTTTCTTTGTAAGTGAGGATTCTGCAATGATGACTTTCTTATAAATACAGAATAATAATCACTACTATTTCCCACCTTTAAGGCACATAAACAGTCTGGCTGAAGATTTTTCACTGTGAATTTTAAGCATCACAATGTTTTTATTCTCATTTAGTCTGAACAGAATAAACACAGCAGTGATGTATGGGAAATAATCTGCAAAGGAAGCCATGAGCATGTCATCCCTGTTCATTTTTCACTCAACTCACTTTAAAGGGTTTTAAATTGTGCGTATTGCAGTTAAATGCAGTTTAAATGGATGTCATACGGTTTTCAACAGCAATACTGGTTTGATCCATCGGCGCTGAATCTACTTTTACGGTGCGTTTGTCCTCGTCACGGTGCAGCACAGTGAACTCTTTCCTCCTGACAGTTTTCCTCAGGACAGGTTCACTGCAAAAAGTCAAACTCTTACCAAGATTATTTGTCTTATTTCAAGTCAAAATGTCTTATTACTAGTCAAAATATCTCATTGCACTTAAAATAAGACATGATCACCTCAGAAATTACTTCACTTGTTTCAAGTGAAAATTTACTAAAATTTACTTACAAATTTTGTCAATGGAACAAGCAAATTTTTACTTGTTCACTTGTGTCACAAGTAAAAATTTGCTTGTTCCATTGGCAAAATTTGTTTCTTGTTTCAAGTAGATTTTCACTTGAAACAAGTGAAGTAATTTCTGAGGTGATCATGTCTTATTTTAAGTGTAATGAGATATTTTGACTAGAAATATGGCATTTTTACTTGAAATAAGAAATAATCTTGGTATGACTTTGACTTTTTGCAGTGTTCAGTTGATTTTTTCTCCAAAAAGAGGAAAATTGGACCTCCTATTTTAAGAATCCAACATTCTAAAGCTTTTCAGCCACTTCCAACATGTTTACACGTCTTCAAATCTGTAAAAACACTGACAATGAAGCCATAAATGGTGCCATACAGGGGTCCTGCACTAATCTATAAAAGACATTTAAAGTGCAAAGCGCTTCACAGCCGCTGGAGTGAAATCCTGTTATTCAACGTGCAGTGTAAACGCAGCCGCTGTGTGTGTGTGTGTGTGTGTGTGTGTGTGTGTGTGTGTGTGTGTGTGCTGGTGTCAGAGCCACATGAAGGATGGCCGTGTCCTTCAGTCCAAAAATAGACGAGAGAAAGGCCTCTTTGTGTTTAAGACACACCCACAGCCACTGACTGCACAATCTGTTGTGCTTTTGTGTGTGTGTGTGTGTGTGTGTGTGTGTAGTATGGGTGAAACTAGCCAACATAAGGAATCCAGTGATAGCAAACATGTCATGCTAGGTTTTCAGCAAGGCAGATAAATATCACTTCAAAGTTTGGAAAAATGTTGGCAATGAAAAAGTAGAACGGTCATTTTCAGCAATTTTAGCCATTTTTTTTTTTTCAAACTTGACTGTATAAAATGACCTCTAGTGACCTCTGGGAGAATCACAGCCTCATCAAACTTTACAGACACAAACTAGAGGCGAATTAAAAAAAAAAAAAAAATCACAATAAATCATAATATTGAATCGCAACACTTAAGGATCGCAGCACATATCACATTGGCACCCAAGTATCGTGATTTCCTATTACTTTATTATTTTCCCAGGCGGTGGAAAAAGCACATTTTTCACTCCGCCCAATTTCAAAAAAGTCACCGAAACACAACAGTGCTGCTAACATGGAGGACTTCATTCTGGTGAAGAGAGTCTGAAGGACTGAATGGAAACCAACGGCCGGAGAATAGGGAGGAAAAACGGCGGCTCTAAAATCTACAGCTCGCTTTGGGAAAAGATAAGCAGGAACGTGAAAGTTTACACATTTTGTAGATATTACACTACGTCCTTTTCTCCACACTGAAGAGAACAGCTGCAGGTGCGACTTCCTCGTAAGAAGCTCGTGAGCCCATAAATCATGAAAGCAGTGTATATTAATGTGTTAGCATGTAGGGATGTAGATGATTTCGGTGTGTGTGTTCTCCTCATTCAGCATGGAAGCCGAACCAAAGTGACATCTGGATGAGTCCAGAGCGACGGCTGCGTCTCCTGCATCAAACTCCTCATTTCTGTTTCTTTACCTGCGACTTATCTAGGGCTGTCCCAATTAATCAACTTAATCGATTACGTGGGTGACGTAAACACGTCGACACGTACAACACACCGTCAAGTTGTTGTCGATTACGTCGATTACGCAATTTACACAAACAGCGAACAGCAGACGCTGACATTCATGAACAGAAGTGGGGAAACATGGCAGAGGCTGCAGGTCGGAGCCTTTCAGACGGAGCAGAGGGCAGCAGAGGCACCTAGCAGCCAGAGAGACGGTCAGAGACGTCCAGAGTGTGCAGATCTTTTAAAGAGAGGCCAGATGACTCGGTCGTCTGCAGCCTTTGCAAAGCGGAGACGGCGTCCCTCAGCAGCACCACGGCGATGAGCGAGCAGCTGGAGCGGGACGTCCCGGTGCTGCTGGAGGACGACACCAAGCAAACAGCTGGACAATCCTACTATCTAATTACCCTCTAACGTGAATTTACAGCAACACGGCAGCATGAAGGAGTTAAAGCAACACCAGGTCACTTTGACCACGCCCCGCTGCTTTGAGAAACCAAACTTAATGATGCACGTTAATACGTCACACATAACAAAAAACGCCCCCTGCTAGATTACTTGAAAAATTAATTGTTTGACTAATTGGCTAATCATAAAAATAGTTGGATTAATCGGGAGAAGCCCTAGTCTTCTCGGCTCCTGAAAGCCGTCCTGGATTTTGGCTCGGCCTCGCTGATCAGCCTCTCTCTGGTCTTGGAGTGCGGACGCCACAGCAGGCGCCACCGCTCAGGCTGAGCTCGGCGCTCACTGGACCTGAGCTGCTGGAGCATCGGGACGCCGACGGCACTGAGACGCCTGGCTCAGACCGGACACAGCTGCTGGAAGGGGTTTTCTCACTTTGACAGAGCCAGGCTAACGACTTCCATAGACTTCAGGTCTTTATGCTAAGCTAACAGGAAATGCTACCCATAGGAACTGAACCAGCAGCTGTACAGAGGTGGACATGGTGTCCAACATCTGGTCTCAGTCTGGGGAAGTTGGGAAAACAGTTTTTTTGCCAAACTGTTGTGAGTAATCCTTTTAAAACAGCCTGAAGCTGTCGAGACGCCGTGACTGAAGCTTTCTGTGCTCTGGCTGCTCAGAACTTTCTCATTTAACACAACAGACATCAGACACTTTGAAAATCTGTTTTAATAAAAAGAAAATCAGGCCACAAAGTGTCTGGTCCAAATACGGCTGTGCTTACAGGCTGTGCTTACAGGCTGGTGCTTACAGGCTGGTGCTTACAGGCTGGTGCTTACAGGCTGGTGCTTGCAGGCTGGTGCTTGCAGGCTGTGTTTAGCAGCTGAGAGGTGAGGTGAGCAGCAGTCGCTGTCAGCAGCTCCACACGCTCTGCACTTTATCTGCATGTTTTTAACTTCCTCTGGTTAAAGCTTTTGTTTTTTTAGCTACTTAACCACAAATATTTTATAGTTGAATCATAATCATCATCATATCATAAATTCCAAACTGCTCATCAGTTATAAATCCAACTTTGCTGAATTCCAGGAATCCACACCCATGATTCTGGTGTGTCTTCCAAACATCTGTCAAAACATCTTCCCATTGAAACAGCTGATGTTATGACAGCTCAAGGTGCAACTTAACGTTTCAGATTTATGTTTATATTCAATATGTAGATTCATGCACCACAAGCATCTGCATAGAAGACGATACCATAAATCAAATTTAACATTCTACAATTCACGCTCTGTGGTGTTTGCAGTGTGTTCCTGCTGATGTGACATCAAACCTCAGATTAAAGTTTATGATGTGAAATCTGACCGCACTGCGTTTTCCAGGGCGGACGCTGTAATTTCTGACATTCCGGCATCTCTGAAAGGCATCGCGGGAGGCAGGCACTCACCGGTTTGGGCATCCTTCTCCTCTCTCCGCCCGTCCCTTTCTGCCGAGAAAAGAAAAAGAAGTCGTCCTCCGTCTCGCCGCCTCCCTCCGGGGCTCCAGCGCCTGGGACACAGCGAGAGCAAAAACAAACGCACTCATGTCAACAAACAACAACAACAAAGAAACCCCACATAACTGAGACACAGAACACTCCTCGGGCTGGATTTTGTGTGTGTGTCTCTCCCTCCTTTTTTAGCATCTGAACACAAAGTGGGAAGGAAAAAGAAAAAAGGGAAAGGCGGAGAGAGACGTGAAGACAAAGAAAAACAGACAGGAGACAGACGCACAGAGACAGAGGGAGGAAAGAAGTGACATGGAGGCAGAGCTGCAGCTATTTTGAGCGTCTCTCTGCTCTGTTTCCCTCTGGAAGTTTTTCAAAAGGACGATTAAGGCCTGGAGGAGGAAAAGCCTCTGAAATTTCCCCCCGCCAGGACGAGCGATCCACCGCTGCTGTCCCTGAACTCAACTCTGCTTTCTCTGCCCCAAACAAAGTCCATCCTTCTGTTTTGTTTGTTTTTCCCACCGATGCACCGACTGATGTTTGGTCTTGTGCTCGGTTCAACAGCTGAGAAACACACAGGGTTAAGGGTTCAATTCCCAGCCATGCTAAATGTCTAACACACTCAAAGATCAGTATCGGATCCCGATCCGGACGTTTTTTAAGATCCAAAACTCCTGATCAAATTTCAAACAACATAATTTCCCTTTTCTGCCCCAAATGACATCGACTGGGAATGATTTCACTTCACAAACTGAAACACGGGTCCTTCTCCAGGCGGTGAGCACAGAGGCTCACGCAACGCGACAAGTCTAATTAGGCGTTAGGACAAACACCCATGCACACACACACATTCTAATTATAACCCTGATGAGAGCGCCGGTTTTATTTTGAAATTCAGGATTTGGCGCAGTAACACTTGAATGCGACGGACAAGCAACATTTTAAGCAACATATATTAAATAATATTATATTATAATGGTGTTCAGTCAGGAGTATTAAAGGAACGAGCCGTGATTTTAAGTCTCCATGAAATGACCTCACATGACCTCAACTCCCTGTTACACAGACGTCATCCTGCTCCAGTGGGTGTAAATTAAAATTTCAAACCAATAAAACCTTAAATCGTTAAACATCGTCTCTGATCCACCTCATCCCTTCAAAATAAAAGGAAACGCATCAAATCAACCAAGTAAGAGTCAGTTTCACGGAGTCTTTAAGCTATTTTTCTTAAGGCAGAGTGTAAACGCCCCACAAAGTAACTGCAATGATAAAAGATGGAGCATATGAGCTGAACGGACTTCATTTTTTTTTTTTTTTTTTTTTTTAATTGTGCACGCCTTAAAAAGAAATGACTGAAACTTACAGGAGGGAGGTGTGTGATGTGCAGTGCCAGTGGAAACGACACAGAAACGAACGATGGATGTTGTCCCGTGTGCATCAGAGCAGCTGCTTAATAAGCGGAATGCACCTTTACTGGGTCACTTTTCCTCTCTTCCTGTTGAGCGGCGTCATGACCCGTGTCTCTGCAAAGCACTTTAGTCGAGCTGTGCGTCGGCTTACATAACCACAGAGACCCGACACTGATTCAGACATGTTGAACCGCCCCAGTTCCTGTACTGAAAAACACTCTGTGTGTGTGTGTGTGTGTGTGTGTGTGTGTGTGTGTGTGTGTGTGTGTGTGTGTGTGTGTGTTTTCTGTTGCTGGGTTTTGTGTTTGATGTCGGCCGCGCAGCTTCGCCTCAAAGCAGCACCGCTCATGACTCCTAATGAAGCCTCGACAGTTTCCCCTCCCGCTGTGAAGAATCGGGCAATTTGTCTCAGTGAGGAGCATTATGGGAAACGAAATGAGGAGAAACGAGTGGATTTCACATTTGGTGGCCTTTATGCACGACCCCGCAGAGCAAAAAAAAAAAAAACACTTGGTGAACAATGTGAGCCAAAGTTTTGCCTTTTTTTTTTTTTTGTCAAAGCTGCAGGCCAAGATTTTCACGAGAAGAGCGTCTGCAGGTTCACTCAAAGTGAAATGATGATTTTGGGGTTTGTAGGTGGGAATGAAATCTTCTCATCACGCAGGAAGTGATGAGTCAAAACAGCAGCGAGCAGCCGAGCAAAGATGTCACATGGATTCTTGGCGATTAAAATCCTTCAAAGTTAAAGAGTTAAAGATGCTCATGTTCAGCGTCAGTGCTGCATTTCCCTGGAATCTGAATCTCATCCTCCTCCCCACCAGATGAGCTGTATGACGGAGACCGGACGGCCGACACACACACACAAAAAAAAAAAAAAAAAACTCCGGCTCGTGTCAACAGCTGCCATTGTGCCCCGCTGCTTTGGCCGCGGCATGAAATTCTTCTGAGTCCAGACGAAATTACAGTGGGAGAAATGTATTTCCACTGACGTCAGAGAAACACAGACACACAGGGACAGAGAGCAGGCGATCACAGAGAGAACCGGGTGAGTGAGGAATGAAAAAGGGAAGTCAAGACAGTAAAGAAACAGAGGAAAAAAGGAAAAAAAAATCAGTTCCACGTCTTTCTTTTTCCTTTTCCCTTTCTTTCACTTCCCTCGTCTGTCCGGTGAACCTTCTGGCTCACGTGTGACCAGCAGCCAGGGTTCAAATGCCAGCAAATCACAGTGACAGAGCTCTTTTCCACGTGTTAACATTACCGGCACACAGCACACGCAACATCAGGACCACGTTCACGTCGGCCCCGCCTCGTAAACACACCGACGCTCTGATTCGGTAAAAAACACATGTAGCGTGGAAAAAACAAAATCCTGTACACTGCTGACCTGGACTTTATGCTGAACAGATCAAAGCAACAACAAGCAATTGTCGTGTTGATTTTGGCGGCCCCTGTGGACAAAAGCGGAAGTGTTTCTGAGAATGAAGGCTGCATTTCCCATGAGCGCTGTGTTTGCTTACATGGGCCATAAAGAGGCATCAGTGTTACACTGAGACTGCTTCATAACCAGTTAGTTAATAAGCGATTAATTGATAAAGTTGAGTGACAGAAAACTGATATTATTTTGCCAATTGATTCATCATTTAACAGTTTGCTTTTCTCTACGTCACATCGTTGTAAAAGGAGACTAAGGAAAAATCTTCACTGCTGACTTGTGATGAGCATGTGTCTTTAATTACAGAGACCAAGTGATTAGTGTATTAATTGAAACAATAAGCGATAGATTTATCGACAATGTAAATAATCATTAGTTCAGGTGAACTGGGCAGGTGTGGGAATAAGGAGCTCGTCATCGTGTGGGTGGATGATCGTCTGGCAACACACGCAGACATTTCTGGGAAATGAATGACGGGGAAGGAATGTCTCTGTGCTGCCAGTGTGGCTGTGGGCTCTGTGGCAGAGTGACAGGAGGGCATGTCTGAGCAGCAGACACGGCCACCTGAAACGGCAAAATGAACTTCACAACATCCACGTGTGAGAGGATCTTTGTGAGGTGACGGGAACATCATCGCCCGGCCGCCTGGAACGATGCTGATGCAGGACCCGCGGCTTTTTATAGCGACGCCGTCACGGCACACGGCTCGGGGTCGGTGACGGGACTGAAATGTGAAATGGAGAGCGAGGCAGAGAGCAGCTGGTAGGAAGGTGTCCCTCAGGTGCCAGAGCCTTGAAATGTGTGAGGCCAGAAATAGGCCTTTTCTCTGGTGTCAGGCTGAGATTCACACCAAACCAAACCAAACCAGACCAGACCAGACCAGATCAGACCAGGTCAGGTCAGGTCAGGTCAGAGCATCCCATTTTCACTCCAATCTGCCTTATCTGACTTATTTAAAGTCACCATGAGTACGATTTTTCATGCCCCACAGCACAAAACAACCATAATACATTTTCCTTTCCCTTTTTTTCCAATTTTGTTCATCTGTTTTATGCATTTTATGTTGTATATAATAACTAAGAAAGCTTGACAAGCCTCTGGGGTATTTTTCTGTTTACTTCACATAACCCTTGTGCATATTTACATGTGCATCTGCTGTGTTATGATTTTATGTGCAATAAGTTGAGCTAAACTGGACCGCAGTGCATCTGCCGGGTTTCCTGGTTGATCAATAGCAGTGAGTCAGCCGTTACTCAGCCAGCTGCCGAGATTTCTGCCTTTCACAACTCACGCTGTGGTGAGTACCCGCTGCAGTTTCACAACACTGTTCCCACCGCCTCGTGCAGCACGCACGACACAAAAACAAATGACCAAGCAGTTTCATTTTGAGCCAACACTCGGCACGGTGGTGCGTCTCCTCTTTGCTAGACGCTTCTTCCCTGCTCTGATAGGCTGGCTCGCTTCTCCTATTGACACAATGTGACTTTATTTATTTCTCTTTATTTATTTCTGTCAAAAGAGTCATTTGCACACCTGACTGGTCAGGAAGATTTCTTTCCTGTCCCCTTTTATCTTTGGGTTTTAGAGGGAGTTTTTCAGGGTCAGGGTGTTTAGTTTGTTGTAAACTTGCGGTCATGAAAAGCCGTTAAAGACTGAAAACAGGGATGATTCTGGCCTCTACATAAGCTTGAATAATAGATAGATAGATTCTTTATTTCTGTGTCACGCACCAGACGGTGCCCAGCCCACATGGACTTACAGGACACAACATAAATCACTGCATCACTGCATAAATATACAGTATAAAAATAAAAGCAAGAAATAAAGGCAAGAGCTCCACTTCAAACATATAGAGCATTCTGTCTTTTTTCCCAAGCCTTACACACAAAATCTGCCAAAAAGAAAATACCTTAACTAAAACACAAGTCAAGTCTGTCATAATCATTTAACCATTTAACCAAAAAAAGTTAAAACAAACAGACGACATTTTACAAAATAACTGATGTCTTCATTCTTCATATAATGGCCAGTAAAACAAAAAATGAAGCTCACTTTCAATAAATAAGCTTGAATAATAACCTTGAACTTGAGTTGAGGTGACCTGATGTAAACTGTCCAAATGTGAGACAAACAGCAAAAACAAATGCGGGACATTTTTATGTTACCGACACCGAGAGCTTAACCTAAAATCTGTGCTGCCCATCCAATTGAATATGAAATATTTATATTCTATTTATATTCTGCACCCCCCATCTCTACCCTCGCTTTACAGACCAGGCCTTTTGCTAAATGATGAGCCGGAAGCCGTTTGACTCACAAAGGAGACTCTCTGAGACGTTCGCCCTCCAGCAGCCTGATCCACAAATCTAGTTCTTGATTTTAACTTCAGGTTCTTTCCTGTCTGGTGTCTTTTGTTTTTAGCAGCGAATGCCGCATTGCCAGCTTCAGCACTGAGGCCCACTTGGCAATCCACACAGCAGTGCACAGGAAATCTGAGGCGGCCATGTTGACTGCCAGGATCACAGGACAACCAAACATTTTACTTCATGAAACCCATTGCAAACTGCATTTTCACTGCTGGACAACAACACACATTTCACAATCACAGCATTCAGAAAAAACTAATCTCCAACCTCCAATCTACATCTCCAACCTCCTTTTTCCTCATTCCACTTTTCAGCCTTTTATCCCCCCCCCCGCTCCGGATGCAAAACAAAAGGTGACCTATGCAGTTTTAGCCCTAACTCTCTGGAATAATCTGGAATAATCTTCCCCAACCAATTCAATTTGCTGGATCTCCGGCCTGTTTTAAGCAGCTGCTTAAGACTCAGTCCTCTGCAGATCTCTGTTGAGGATCTTTGGACAGACGGAGGATCTGCACGTCTTCTCCATCTGTGCTCCTTTTCTGTCATGCATGTTTTTTTTTTTATGTATTTGTTTTTATGTTCCGCATAAGGAAAGCACTTTGTAACTATGTGTTTCAAATGGTGCGGATTAGAGTGGACTTGACCTCGTGTGTGTGCAGAGTTTGACTGACAACCAGCCCATGGCCCTGTGTGCAGCCTGCACCGCGGCTCTAATGCAGGTCATCAATTCAAGGCGAGACTCGGGACAAAGGACCAAACCGGCGTGCGGTGCAACGTAAAGTGGGACACGTCAGATAACAAAGGTTAAAGACGACTAAATATTCTCTTTATTTCCTTCTCCACATCATTGTCCTTATAATATATTCACATTCTGGCTTATGAACCAAACTGTGTCCTATTTCTATAATCACATCACAGAGAATAACCAATACAATGTGAACAAAGTGGCTGTTCGTCTCTCTCTCTCTCTCTCTCTCTCTCTCTCTCTCTCTCTCTCTCCCTCTCCCTCTCTCTCTCTGGACTCGTGTGTTATAGTGAATTCACTTTGATGTGCCCGATCACTGCAGGCAGTTCAGGCCCATCTCCCATCAGCCCTGCTGGTAGGAAGGCACCTGGGGAGGCGGGAGTTCCCTTCAGACCGAAGCCTCAGAACATGTGAGGAGGGGTGGGGTGGGGGGGGCTTATCAAAGTCAGACCAGGCTCACAGATTCAGGGCACACAGACGCTCAGCTGGTCATTTAACTTCCATTTCCTCACTATTTGCACTAGAAACTGTTGAAATCCTGTTTGAAAAAGTGTCCTCGTGCTCCGAATGTTCAAGTTAAAGCTCTTCAAGCTCCCACACGGACCACACGGTGAAACAAAATCACTGTCATCGACTTTGAAGTGGTCATCCTCCGGCTCCTCGTTTCTTGTTTGTGTATTTTTTTTCATTGTTTGAGGCGTCTGTGCTGCTATTGGCTCACCGCTGTGGTTTCCTGCACTGCTCAAACACCTGTCAATCAAACCAGGTGGGCGTCCCTTTCTGCTGATGCTGTCTGAGTTTCTCAAACTATTAGGGGTGCAACACCAAACTGGAAAAAAACAAACCATTCAATCCACAATACAGCCTACAAAGTGCTGTTTTACACCCACATCCACTGTCTGAGAGCCATACACACACACACACACACTGAGCTGAATATAATGAGAGTGTTTTTCTGTTTGTTTTAAGTGGTCTACGGGGACTTTGGCCTTTGAAAGAATATTTGTTTGAAATCGTGGCCCAAACACTGTGATACAAACCAAACCGTGGGTTACAGCGTGACTATCCCCCAGTTCTGTTTATCCAAACATCACCAGAGACACCAGACTGCTGGGAGCAGACAGTGGAAAGGATTTATGAACATGATGATATAAGTTGAATCTCTGTTCTCCGACAGGATTTGGCCGTAAAAAGAAGCAGAACAGACGTTCATCTCAACAAAACCGTCAGCGAGCTGCAGAGTTCAGCCTCCCTGCAGCAGTTTGGCTGCAGCCTGAAGGATAAAGGCAGCACCGAGCAACACCACAGGAGTCAGAGGTGTGTGTGTGTGTGTGTGTGTGTGTGTGTGTGGTGAGTGGTTTACATCAATAGCTTTAATGCACACCTAGTATTTGTTGGTTTCAGCAGTGTGAGTCTGTCCATCAACTTTCTTCAACAAGCATGAAGAACACAAGGCTCTTCCTCTGAGTGTTGCATGTGTGTGTGTGTGTGTGTGTGTGTGTGTGTGTGTTTACTGTGTTCATCCTGTCACTTTCCTTATCTGCCCTCTTCTCCTGCACACACTTGCACGCAAAAAGTCATTCAGAAACACGAGCGAGGGTTTCCGTGGCAACAGTGATGGGGTTTCTCCATCAGAAATCCACCTGTGCTAACCGGCTTCCTCTTCATCTCTGACCAACCTCATTATGGAAGCCATCTTTCTTGTTTCCGTGGCATCTGAGCAGTCAGATAACCTCCCACACGTGGAGACTAACCCGATTACAGTGCACGTCAGCTCAGTCAGTGTGTGTGTGTGTGTTTTGGGGACACTGCAAGAACGCAAAATCTTACCAAGATTATTTGTCTTATTCCTAGTCAAAATATCTCATTACACTTAAAATAAGACATGATCACCTCAGAAGGAACTTGTTTTTAGACAATTTTCCCTTCCCCAAGTGAAAATTTGCTTGCTTCATTGGCAAAATTTGCCAGTTGGAAAAAGTGAAAATTCACTTGAATTAAGTGAAAATTTGCTACAAACAAGAACCAAATTTTGCCAATGAAACAAGCAAATTTTCACTTGAAACAAGAGACAGTTGTCTAAAAACAAGTTGATCATGTCTTATTTTAAGTGTAATGAGATATTTCGACTGGTAATAAGACATTTTTGACTTGAAATAAGACAAATAATCTTGGTAAGATTTTGAGTTTTTGCAGTGTAACATGTAAACATAAAGGGACACTGCACTCGTCTCATGATATGACTCAGTAAACTTGCACATTTTGAGGTAAAATGCATGAAAAAGTGAAACTCTGTGTTCATTTAACAGTGCAGAGAAAAGGTGAAATTTTAAAGTTAGGTTTTATATTTAGTCTTATGGTTATTTGAAATAAGCATGGGCCAAATGCTTTAGAGGTCATGGTTATAATAATAATAACAATAAATGTTTGTGAATACTACAGCAGAATAAAGTGCAGCTGATGTGACGGCTCGTTGTTTAGTGTGCACTGTCCCTTTTCCCACCGCGTCCTGTTGGATTTCACTCTGCGTTACCGAGCGTACATCAACATGCAGAGCAGCTCCTGTGTGCTGCATCTCTCACCAGCTGGCTCTCCCTGCAGGACGCTCCTCCAGCTCCCTCTCTCTCTCTCTCTGCACTTCACTTTATCACCAGAGAGAGAGAGAGAGGAGCTGAATAGTGATTTAATGGGCGAGGGAGGTGCGGAGAGAGTGAGAGAGAGAGTGAGTGAGGAGAGAGCAGCATAAGAATTCAAAGCTGGCCTTGACCCATATACCTGCACGAAGGAGATAGGTGAAGCCAGCTGAGCGGCTCACACACACACACACACACACACACACACACACACACACACACACACACACACACACACAGAAAATCACTCTGCGGGACGTTTGCAGACGATGACTATCGATTAAGGTCACAGAGAAAAAACCTCTGTATATAGGGCTGAATTAATCCCGACTGCTAATTTTATAATCCTCACGGTGAGGTGGATTTATGCTGGACTGAGAGCGTCTTTCCCGCTTCACGCCTCTCTCTCTCTCTCTCTCTCTCTCTCTCTCTCTCCCCACTTGTTTAGCGATTTTAAAATTCAGTCTGAAGTGCTGCATCACCTCAGGCAGGAGCTGCGAATCAATACACAGCTGAGCCAAATCTCTCTCTCTCTCTCTCTCTCTCTCTCTCCCTCTCTCTCTCTCTCTCTCTCTCTCTGTTTTGGTTCTTAAGGTCGAACGGCCACCGGCAGTGATAGCATGGACCTGCTCCTCTGCTCAGCAGGTGAAAGTCATCATCATCATCATCATCATCGTTTATTGCCGGACTCAAAAATCCATAAAAAGACATACAACACTCATTACACAAAAACAACAAGTCACTCCATCATACACATAAGAATAAAATATACATATATATTCAACAAGAAAAACTGTGCTAAACGAGACAATCGTACCAATGTTTCCACAGAGGTGACCGGTATCTCACCTCACAGACACGAGGGCTAACCAGCTGAGCAATGATGGCATTCTGAGAATCATTCAGTCTGCAGATAAACTTGTACATCAGATGTCTAAGCAAAGCCTGAAATGAGCTGACTCTAACCATACAGAACAGCTCACTTGCACTACACCATCTCGGCTGTTTCAAAAGTATTCTCATACAATCGTTATAAGCAACCTGAAGCTTATGAATACTCGACTTCTTAAATTTACACCATAATGGGGCAGCATAAAGCGGGGTACAATATGCTCTAAAAAGACAAATTTTCACCTGGTCTGAACACATGTGAAATTTCCTTCCCAGCATGTTTGCCTGAGCATATAAGACTCGGCACTGTCTATTAATATCATCATCATCATTCATTTGGTCTGTGATGAAATGGCCAAGGTACTTTGTTTTAGTACAGACACTCAGCATTTGTCCTGCTAAATAAAAATCTGGGAATGTAAGGTCTCTGTCCTCTTTAGTTCTGCATAACATAACCATACTCTTCCTAGCATTATATAAAATATCATGGTTAATCCCATACTCAGAACATACATTGAGTAGCTGTTGCAACCCAGCACTGCTGGGGGAAAAAATTGCCAAATCATCAGCATACATTAGATGGTTTAAAAGAGTGTTTCCAATTACACAGCCAGTTCTACAGGTGCCTAGTTGGTGAGAAAGATCATCCATGTAGATGTTAAAAAGGGCTGGTGAAAGCAACCCCCCCTGGCGGACACCATTACCAACGCCAAAGCAGGCAGAGACACTGTTACCCCATCTAACCTGCATGCTCTGGTTAGCATACCAGTACGCCAGTATTCTTATGATGCTATTAGGCACACCCCTTTGACTCAGTTTAAGAAACAGCTTTTTATGATTGACTCTATCAAAAGCCTTCGAGGCATCTATAAAGCTGATTAATACTGAGGAATTTTGTCTTCTGTAGAGATCAACAGCCTCTTTTAGAGCATATATACATAAGTCCGTACCATGCTTAGACTTAAAACCAAATTGGTTGTGTGTGGTGGATACAAATTCACATAAACGGTCCAATAGGATCTTTTCCAGAATCTTGGAGACCACACTAGCTAGTGCAATAGGCCTATAGTTGTCCATGCTCCCAATCTTGCCTGCTTTATCCTTAATGACAGGGACAAGAGTGACAGACAGCATAGAATCTGGAAGTACCCCATGGGTCATGAGACCAGTGAAACAAATGGCCAGGAGTGAAGCAACCCTTGGGCTAGCAAACTTTAGGTGTTCTGCAGTGATTTGGTCTGAGCCACATGCTTTGTCATTGGCGAGTTGTATTATTGCCTGGTAGACCTCATTAGTTGTAATCCCAACTGCATCACTGTTGTCAATAGTACCAACTATGTAGGGATCACTTTTAACGCAATTAAATAACTCAATATAATGTTGCTTCCACAGGTTGGCTATATTATCAGCTCCAGAAACACCCTCTAAAGTGCAAGGCAGTAATCCAGTGCACCTATTAAGAGATTTCACCTCTTTCCAGAAACCTTGGACATTATTACTGAAGAGTTTTTCTGCCATAGAGTCAGCTCTGATAACCTGCTCGTTTCTACATATATAACGGACAGCATATTTATACTTAGCATTGGTTAATTTTTTATGATCCAAGACAGGCCCTTGCATAGGCCGACCTGCCAGAACCCAATCCATATAAGCCTCCTTAGCCTCTGCATGATGTGCAGCAACATACTTATTCCAGCCTGGTTTAATCTTGCTTGCCCTATGTGAGTATGTGTAGTATGGTCTACTAGCCTCCAATACAGCTGCCACAATACAATCATACATAGCACACAGGTCTTCACGGTGAGAGATTTCATTACAATTTACATCTGAACACATGATAGCACATCTGGGTAAGCGTACATCAGCCAAGAATGCATCAGTTCTCCCATAATATGTAAGAATGTCCTCATTTCTGAGGTTATGCCACTCCAGTTTAGCCTTATAGGCGCCAGAGCCCTCATGAGCCATCTCAGGGAGACTATCCACATCAAGAGTCATAATGAAAGGTATATGATCAGACAATGACATATCATACATTATCTCCATCGATTGCAGGGTGGCATGAGCATCAGCAGTGCTAATGCAGTGATCTAGCCACGATGTAGAATGCCAGGCCTCACTTATATAGGAGTAACTTTCAGAAGGTAAAAGCAATTGACTGGATAGTATAAGATTGTTATCATCACAAAACTGTAGCATATGTTTAGAAAACCTAGCATACCTATCTCTAAGGTCAGCATTCATATCTCCAACCACATAAACACATGTAGAGTGCTTATCAATAACAAAAGAGTTTATAAAAGCTAATTTATCCAAATAGTCATTCTCATTTTGCTGGCATTCATATGGCATGTACACATTCAAAATAATAAAAACTTTGTTGTTAATATCAACCTGCACAGCAATGCACCAGTCTACTTCTGTCCTGATAACATTTATGAATGAATTCAGCTTTTTACGCCAGAGGATAGCCACGCCCCCTGCTATCCTTCCTCTCACTATTCCCATAGTTAAGTCAGTCGTGGACTCCCCAGCCCCATGGAAATTGTCATGAAAAGAGTTCAATTTTCCCAACTCCTGTTTAGGTAAAAACGTCTCTTGTAGACATAAAATGTCACATTTTTGCAGCAGGTTGTCAACGACTAGACGCCGGGCCTTATCTCCCTCGCTGTTGCCAAGGCGCAAGCCTCGGCAGTTGTAAGAGGCCACTCGCATATTAAGTTTGAACAGCCCGAACGGCTGCTACCCTAGTCGGCATCATGTCCCCAGTGCTGGTCCCTGTAACAGTCGCCTTACGTGGCTCATAATATCGCCTCACTACAGAGCCCTCCGGCCATATATCAGGATTGTACATCTCCGCAACTTCGTTGCATTCAGCGCTCACTTTAAATGAGCTAAATCTGTTGCGCGCAGTAACAATTCTTTCACAAGTCACATCACGGCCAAGTTTATCTCTAAAATAGTTAGACAGTGTCACTGCATCAAGGTCTGGTGCGAATTTGGTAGCAAATACACTCACCAACTTCGTGCGCACTACCTTTATATTTCCTTGCGCTCCCGTGCCAACAATAGGCTTGTGCGTGATCCTTCTAGGTTGGCCGTGACACCGCTTGGATAGGCCGGGCTGACCCTCTTGGAGGCTCCTCAGGTGTCGATGCCTGCCCCGCTGGGCAACCTGGCTCCATGTCGGCGAGTTTTCCACCGCCACTGCAGACCCTTCACGCGGTCTCATTGTGCGCAGGGCCGCTTCACTAGGCCCAGCTTCACCGCTCGGGTTGATCTCCGTATGGCCAGCGGGCACCGGGAAGATATTAGAATCCGCTGCGGCAGAAGAAGCAGGGACGCCCGCAGAAGCAGCCCTCTCGTCTTTGTCCGCAGATGCATGCCGCGCATTTTCGCCGGAGCTGTCCGCGCTGCCAGCGTCACAAGGTAGCTCAAGGCCATTCCCACCGCCTTGGCCCGGCTCCAATATACGCTCCAGGGCAGCAACTCTGCAATCCATGGTGGAAGCAACCACCCGCAGATCCTCCTCAACATCAGCCTGGAGCTTCACTGCGCGCCGTAACGCACGGACTTCACTGTGAAGACGCTCCATCTTGGAGAGCAGGTTGGAGACGTCCAGGTTGTTGAATGATACAGGTGGAAGCTCATCCAGGTAATGGGAGACGAATCGCGGGATCTTTTCCCCACATTCGTTCAATATTTTGAGGCAACTTTTCACATTATTAGCGTCTTTCATGCTGCCTTTGTGAGCAATGCACCTTTGTTTAGTGTCAGGGCAGAGCTCAAACAGCACCTTTTTGGATGCCTCAATCCACTCCGAGTCAAAGTTGTTTGAGGCCAAAAGGACTAGTTCGTCTTGGCTCATAGTTTTGATTTTAACAGCAAGAAAGTTAAGAAATTCATCCTCAACAATTATCTCGCCTTTGGTTGTTTCATAAATCGTGGGTTTAATTCGAACCTGATTACAACCAGGAGCTGCTGACTCCTGACGCTCACCCTCAGCCATCTTGTGTGATTCCATGTAGAGAAAAACAGGAAAAGTTCGGTGACGTAACAGATGAAATTACAGATTGGCTGGGAAATAAACAGATTTACATGCTCCTGGATCTATGGAAACACATGAACTCTGACCTACTTACACACACACACACACACACACACACACACACACACACACCTCGGGGTGACCTACAGGGTGTGCAGTGGTTAATAGTATCCGGTACTTTCCAGTAGGACACAGCTCCACACTGTTTGGCAGCCCAGTGCCTCATAAAGCTGTGTGTGTGTGTGTGTGTGTGTGTGTGTGTGTGTGTGCGTGTGGCCCCCTTCGCTCAGTGAAACCTGAGGGTCGCTCCCAGGCGGATGCAGCTTCCAGGTCACCATTCATGCAGAAAGAAGCTGTGCTCTGTGCACATTACACCCTTTAATCTCTCTCTCTCTTGTTCTTTCACCTCCTAAAACACACACACACACACACACACACACACACACACACACACACACACAAACAACTGTTTTACTGGGACTGTAAACAGCAGGCTCCCTCTGGATCCTGCAGCCCCCCGTGTGTCTCTGCTTCCCGCTCAGCTGTTTCCCATCACGTCTCGTCCAGTCTGATCTCTGCTTGTCGTTTTGGTTTTTATTTCTTCTGCCTTCTTTCTTTTGTGGTGAAGTTGTTATTGAAACCTCTTGTCGTTTTTTAATCTCGCCTGCACACATTCGTCATTTGTTTCTTCTCATGTGATCTGAGTCCTCGGCTGTGCTCTTCATCTGTGTTGCAGCATTTTCCCGACTAAATAAATAAACTGAATTTAACTTTCACTGAGGGAGCGAGAGCTGAGCGGCTGCTTCACACGGTTTGGTTTAAGGGTTGAAGCTTGGCTCCATGTGTGTGTGTGTGTGTGTGTGTGTGTGTGTGTGTGTGTGTGTGTGTGTGTGTGTGTGTGTGTGTGTGTGTGTGTGTGTGTGTGTGTGTGTCTTCAAGCCTACAGGGTCCAAATGTCTTCACAAAGACAGAAAAGACGAGAGAATCTGCAAAAGAGAAAATCAGTGTCTCTTTCCTCCAGTTGAAATGGGCTTTGACTGTTTGCAAAGCAGGAATGTTTTATCTGTTTGTTGTTGTGTTTGTCTGAGCTGACGGCTACGACGTCCCCTGCTGTGCTCCGAGTGCCAGACACACACACACACACACACACACACACACACACACACACACACACACACACACTTCCAGCAGCTGTGACAACAGCGGCATATTGTACCAACGTCTTGACAACAAGGCTTCACTTGTACAGTAGAAGAGCCCTTTGGTTCCCAGTCATGCTGGGTGTGTGTGTGTGTGTGTGTGGGTGTGTGTGTGGGTGTGTGGGGGTGGGGGTCGACGAGCCACACGTGGTCGGTGCGGGCTGTGACCTCTGACCTCCGACCCCCAAAAAACAACATGGCTGTCACCCCCACACGCCTCAGTCAGATGCTGAGACTCCATTCTGTGAGGAGATTAAACTCATGTGACACTTTGAATAAATGTGTTCTGCACGTGAAAATCCAATTTCAGATCCTCCTCCAGACGGCATAAAATATGCATGAGGAAGAAGAAGAAGAAAGAAGACAACGCAGGAGGAAGAGGAGGAGGAGGAGGAGGAGAAGAAGAAATGTTGGAGCACAAACGCGACACGCCGCGCGGCATCTCCTCCTGCACTCACACCTTCACGAGCACTCACACTACAGCCTCTGCCATCGCCACGGTAACAAGAGGCTGATGTTTGTTTACATCCCCTGCAAACACGGCGGCGTCCGACGAAACGGCCGACCCTGAGCGGATGTTTGTGTTTTTTTTGGCGCAGAGGTGAACATCGCCATGGCAACAAGACACCCAAAAACACAGTACGATGGTTGGTCATGAATTCTCAATGTCGTCTGTTCAGAGACAAATGTCAAGAACGAGAGACAACCTGAAGAACAAACAGCCAACCGATAAAAAATAATCAACAAAAATATTTTAAAAAATTTTAAAAACAAGCAAATTAATTTTTAAAAAAGTTGGAAAAGCCGATCCAAACCCGCCGGAGTCACTGCAGGAACAAACTGCTGGATGTTTATTTCTGGAGTTATGGTTCACAGCAAATCAACAGCCACATTAATGAGATATAATATTTTTTGATGCAGCTCACAGCAGCAGAGCCTGTTTGACGTGTGAAGGCTGACAGTCCAACACGTCTCTCTGCTTTCTGTCCTCGGCCGCGTCCTCGCTGTCACAACGCCGAACGGCCCCGTCGCGTGTTTCACAATAAGAGTGCGAATAACAGAGATGGAGGGACGGCGATTCCCAGAGGACGACGGGACGGAGAGAGAAAGACAAAAAGAAAGGAAGACGGAGGAAGACGGAGAGAGACGGGGTACAGCAGCGACTGTGGCCGAGGGATGAAAACGCTCAGCCGGCACTGAACTTACAACACATGTGAACATGCCCAAAATAGAAACACAGTCACACACACACACACACACACACACACACACACATGAGTGTACTCGCCGCAGTTTTGTAGCGCTCATGTATTTCTGCTGAACTCCAGGGTGGACGTGTTGAGATCAGAGAGGAAAACCAAAAACAGCAGTTTAAAAAAAAAACAAAAAACCCAGGCTGAGGGAACTGGAGGATTTACAAAGACTCTGCTAGACAGAAAGATGCAGATTTTTTATTACGGCGCTCTGAAAGCTGAGCAGCTGAGTCTGAGGAGCCGGACATGAAGCCAGAGAACCACAACAGCCCACAGAGCTGCTTCCCCACAAGGCCACCAAGCACAGGCAGCTCCATGAGATCTCACACCGACTTCAGATGGTGTGTGAAGGATTCACCTCGTCCAGCGAGCCGGCCTGCTCACACTCCAACGTGTCGCTTTGTTTTCTCTGTAAATGTGTCCTTCTGTTACAACTTTAAAAAAAAAAACAACATTTTCTGCAGCAGATAAGGTTTTTGATTTCCTGCCTTCAGGTTGACGCTGCTCCGCTCACGGCTTCAGCTCAGGGTTTCACTGACACCACTCACAACATTTTGAGAATCAGGTGATGGTGTGTGTGTGTGTGTGTGTGTGTGAGCTTTATAGCCTATGTAATATTAATTATTGGCAAAACGGCCTGTGAAGCGGATACACACAGTTTTGTCCTCCACATAAGCACAGTGTAGTGCTAGCAGGGCAGACACAGTTAGGGTTGGGAAATATATCAATATTATGTCAATATTGTGATATGAGATTAGATATCATCTGGGATTTTGGATATTATCATGTAAATAAAGGCTGCGTTACAGGAAGGTGATGTCATTTTCTGAACTTACCAAACTTTTTGTAGCTGTTCTATTATTTGCCTTCACCCTTTTAGTTATTATCTAGGAATCACAGATGCTTATTTATCAAAAATACCATGTGTAAAGTTTTACGGTAACCATCCTTACAATGCCGTCACAATATCGATGTCAAGGTATTTGGTCGAGAAATACTGTGATATGTGATTCTGTCCACAGCTCACAAGCATGCACTTAAACTCTATTGTATTCCAGCAAAATATTCAAAACCGTCACGGGACACCGTTTTGCTGCGGTGGTAAAACGCCGCTGCGACTGTAAACAGCAGACAGAGGGACTGTTTGTTTTCACTGGGAATGAATGACTCATTTCGCAGGAATTTGATGCCACTCTGATGTAACCAAATTTGCTGACAGGCGGCGGTCTGCAAACCGGAGAAGACAAACGACAAAAAGTTCACTGTGGGAGCGTCACGCCGCCCCGTCTCCTCCCACACAAATGTTTCTGGGTCCCTGCGACTCTGACAGGCCACATAGCTTCACTGGAGCCTTTGGTCTTGTCCCGTTCTCCAGACAGCCCAGCCACCCTATTACTAGAACTCGCAATCATCCCGCTGAATTTACAGTGTAATCCCTCAATGAGATGTTCGTCTACCTAATTATGCAGGGGACAAATTCAAAACAAAGGCTGCCCTTGCAGGAATGGTAAGTCAGTTAAGTCTTCGGCTGGCAAACTTTCACACAGCGGATTTTCTCAGTTTAACAGGTAATAAGAGGATTAAAGTAATGACATTATTTTTCATTCACCCAAAATGGAAATAAATGACTTTGGAAACTGACTCTTAAACGACTCTCCAACTGACTTTTCACCTTCATTACAATTTGCACAAAAAGACACAGCAGCTTCCATGTTTGACTAGCAGGCCTTCCCAGCTCACTCAGAACAACATGGTGGCTAAGACTTTTAGCCATGACATTATTCAACAGGTTACATAAAACAGGCCTGCAGAGGGAAATCCAAAACCTGCCGTCAGCCGTATCTCATGTCACGCTGCAGAGTCCAGTTTCTCAGAGGAGCTGTAACTTGGTCCCGCGGGGGGGGGGCGGGGCCAGGAGCAACAGGAGGATCTGAGCGACTGGGACACCGGCCAATAAAAACGCCGAACATCGTGTAATGAGGCCAATCAGTAGTCATAATGACCCTGACGTCACGGTAGCGTCTGTTTGTGCCAGATGGAACCACGAGCGTCCCTCTGTGAGCGCGCAGCGGTGCCGCTGTTTAAGTACAGAAGACTGACGGTTTTAAACCCAGCGAAACTCACTTTAAACAAGTTTACACACCGTATCAGCTTCTATACTGCTCACACACACACACACGGCAGGCTGCACGGCGACGCCAAACTGCAGTCATTCAAATGAAGACAGTTTGCTTTGAAAGAGAACACAGAAATGATGATTATCTAAAAAAAATAATAATAAATAAACAGCTTTTATTTACACTGGTGGTTGTTTGCTTTGGGGGAAAAAGCCGACTAAAGGTCATTATTTACCTTCTTCTTTTTTTTTTTTTTTTTTAATTCGCCGCTATCTTGCATCACAGCCGTGCAGGCAACGGCACAGAATAACGGAATTTGAACCGGACACTTGGCAGCGTTTTCAGAGCAGCCCGGCCGCGAGGAGCGCGCGCGCGCATGTGAAGTTAATGGCGGCGCGCGGCGAAGCTAAAAGCGGCTACACTGTAACGAGAAGGTCCTGATGGGAGATTAATTACCGGCGGTTGCTACATTGTTGCGGTAAAGGCGCGTCGTCAGCAGCGCCGCGCGACAAAGTTGCAAACCGCGCGACAAACATTGTTTCCGTTTGTGTGTGTGTGTGTGTGTGTGTGTGTGTGTGTGTGTGTGTGTGTGTGTGTGTGTGTGTGTGTGTGTGTGTGTGTGTCAGCGAGAGCCTGGCTGTGAAAACACACCGGCCGAACATCACCTCACACCGGGCTGCAGCACCGGCCGCTCGGGGTGACACCGCACGGTTGATCGGTGTCCTGTCAATAAAAACTGTTTGAATCTGAGAGCACGCGGCTGCTTTAACGCCTCTAAAGCGCCGTGTGCTCATTCTGCACGAGGACATGCTTCTAAAATATCTCTGCTATGAATCCAAGCCCCGTCCTGTTGCATAATATCTGAACTGACACTCATTCCTGCAGCGCAAAGTGACACCGGGAAACTCACCCGTCCTCCGGTCCCGAAACGCGCCGAGGAGCCGCTCAGCCCTCGTTAGAAAATATCCAGAGTTAAAATTTGGAGTTGGCGACGCGGGGCTGCCCGGTGTGCGGCGTGCCCGTCAACCGGCTGCGCTGTGAGAATAAGTTGTGCTAACGGGCCTGCGTAACGACAAGAAAATCCCTCTTCATCTGAACGGCTTAAAGGAAGACGATAAAAACTCACCTTAACGCCTGCCTGGCGTTGAGGATGCGACAGCCTGTCCCCTCCTCTCCCCGGTCGGCAGCGGGACTTTATAAATCCACAGCGTGGAGCGGAAAACAGAGCGGGGCTCGTCTCCCTGCCGGTCCTGTCCGCGGCTCGGTGCGCGGAGAGCAGACTCACAGATGCGGGCAGCGGTCCAGACTCCTCCGCCAGCCAGGCTCCAACGACCCGGAGAAGAGGTACACACAGTCAATATGGCTGACGACGAACTTACCGTGTGTGTGTGAGGCGTGGTGAGCCGAGTCCTGCAGATTCACCCCCCTCTCCTCCCCTCCCCTCCAGAAAGCCCCCCCCTCCCCTCCCCTCCCCTCCTCCTCCACCCCCAACCCGCCCCTGTGACTGAAACCCTGCAGAGTAACCCAGCCTACTGCGGTCTGTGAGCACAGAGGAGAGGGGAGGGGGGTCCCAAACTTTTTCATGCCCGGAGCCACCTAAACACTGGAGCCACAAACCCTCCATTAAGGTTTATTTTGGATAGTTGAGGTGATAATAACGTGTCTCTAAAAAGTCGGCTGAGTTTCAAGTGATGAATTGGAGCTTCTTTAGCTGCTCAGAGCCACGTTAGTGTTAATTTTATGGTTTGGGTTAGTCCTAGAAACTCCATCAGGAGGTTTAGACTGACGTTTTAGGGGATTAGGGTTTGTGGCAATGAAAAGAATGGGGAAGTGACACTTTGTGAACATCTATTTGTAGGCCCCTAACAGAGCTGAGTGTTAGCAAAAGTGACTATAAGAGACTTTGTGCCTTAAATGATACAGACATAAAATAAAGTTTGGATATACAGTGTGGCTGTAAGGTGGAAAAAATCAGGGGTGTAGCTAGGAAATATGGGGGCCGGGGCACAGAAAGTAAATCTGAGCCCCCTTCAATCTTTTTGTCCCAACATCAACATCATATGACAAACACACTGATAAACACATTCATAAGTCAAACATGACTCCAAATATTCATGTACCGATTTATTATTGGCTTTTGGGTGCTAATGTGCTGTCAATAATATAGCTAACTTTCAACCTGTATTTTATTGGAGGAAAAAAAAAACAATCTGAATTTAGTCTCCACAGGAAACACACAAACCTGGCCAAATTTATCCCTGTTTTTCCAGTTTGTCTCAGCAAACAAAACATAAGCATTTGCTGTATCGTCGTTTTGAGAAAGTTTCTTTTGTTTTCAGTTTTGTAGAATCAGAGTTTGAACTCTTTATGGATTTTCACACCAGCAAAGAACCTTAATAAAGTGCTTAGTGGCTCACTTTGACCTCAGGGAGTCAGGATTAACCCATAGTTTGGTCTGTAAAGTGTTTTCATCGTCACCATCTGTGAAAACAGTTAATCTCCAAAATGTCAGCTGCTCAGGACCTGAGAGAAGGCCTCATTCTAGACTGATGAAAACACATTTTTGGCACTTTGATATGGGGTTTTGTCCAAGAGGTTTGATAAATCCTTGAAACTTTATAAAGCAACATATAATGATGCAATTTAAACAAAAACATGACAAAAATACCAAGATTGGTGATACAGGGTTTTCACCTAACAGTAACAATATACTACAGAAGTTACAGCAAATTCAACAGAGCATAACTAATTTTTCATTTTCATTTTCATGTACGACTTGATGAAGTGTATCATGAGGAAATTTGCCTGCCACAGCCTGCTCCACCTAACACCCTTCCGTGTCCGGGTGGGGCAAATAATCAGACTATATTTGGAATAAATACGCCAAGTCCCAACATCCGTGCAGGTTAAGTCTTGAAGAAGTACAACTCCTGATGGAGAGGCACCCGGGGAGCATCATGTGACGTCAGAGCTGAGGCAGCACCGCGACCGTCTCTTTCATTTCTTTTCATATTATTCACAGTCATCTCCCCCCCAGCTTTCCATTCACTCTCACAGCCGTATCGCCCGCTCCCTTACTCTGGAAAAGGTCGTCCATTCATCGTGGCCGGTGAATTAAGGCTGTAGGAAGCGAGCTGCGGTGTTGTGAAAGCGCCGGTGTGGTTATGAGGAGGAGGCATGTCTCATCTCTGAGCCGTGAGTCACTGGCATGCAGCCTGCCTCGACCTGAAAACAGAGTCATGACGAGAGAAACACACCAGGACGAGGAGACCGCACACCTCCAGAGGCCCCTCGCCAAACAGCTGTGTTGGGAGGGTTACTTTTCAAATGTAACAGGTCACAGATTACTAGTTACACCGTTAAACATGTAATAAGCAAATTTTAATTTGTTCATCATAGTAATATAACTTACTACATTTGGTGACTTTTCTAACAAATGTTTTAAACTGGACATTAAAGCTGAAAAGTTTAAAGCAGCTCTTCCTGTCAAACTTTATGTAAAAGTTCTTCAGTGGAACTTGATTTAAGATCTGTTTGGCAGACGAGAGGCGGAGCAAATTCAAACGAGAGAACCAATCAGAGACAGCGCTCAGAATGAACAGAGCCTGTCTGGAGACGTGGAGACGCTCCTGCTCTTGGTGTTGGTGTTGGACTCACAAAGAGAAGATATTCTGCTGTAAACCCCTTTCTAATCAAGAACATTTTGATTGGTAACTGTAGTTTAATTACATTTTTGTGAGTAACTAATTACAGTTACATGTAACACAGCCAGCTCTCCTCTCCTGTCTGTTAGTGAACAAAACTCTGTTGTTTCTTGTTCACTGTTGATTAGATTTATTTTACAAATTGACAAATAAAAGAATGCTTTGTGCACCCCGATGAAAAGTCATGTTCCACCTCAGACTGTGTCCCATCTGTCTGTCGCTTTCTTTCTTTCCTTCTCTGTCCATCCCGCCGTCCTCTGGGAAATGTCGTCCCCCCATCTCTGTCATTCCTGCTCTTATTCTGAAACACGCGACACATTCTGACAGCGAGGACACGGCCAAGGACAAAAATGAGGTTAGACAATAAACTGTTGACTTGTTTTGACCTTCGTGTTCAAACCAAAACTCTAATCCTGAAACTTTCCTGTGGACTTTCTTTCAGTCTTTTTGTCTTTTCTTTTCTTTCTTCTCTTGTTTGACCCAGTTTCCTCCTGGGAATCAATAAAGTATTTCTGACTTTCTTTCTTTTGTTCTCTCCTTCAGTCTTCCTAGGTATTGGGCAATATGCTCTTCTTATCCCAATACAATTCAATAAACAATATTGGGTTCATGGTACAATAAAAGGATATGATGAAAAAAATTCAATAAAAATTTCAAATAAATGTTTCCAGCTCATTTATTTGGCTGTTATTTCAACCTCCAGCTGTTCAGTCAGTCTACCTCTCTCAGGATATGACTGAACACACTGAATGTAATGGTTTGAGACAGACTCATCCACCCATATACACACACACACACACACACACGTACACTCTGTCAGAATCAGCCTCCTCTCTCTCGTGCACGCACACACTCAGTCTTGTGTTTTTTTTTCTCTGTCGTCAGCAGTTTGAAGAAGTGATGCAGAAAAGTGAAACTGAACTAGAGGAATCCCACGCCTGCATGATGTGACTCACCTCGTCAGATCCGCTCACCTGTCGCGGCAGGTGAGCGGATCTGCAGCAAAATGTGAAGCGACGCCTCAATAAAAAGCCTCAAAAAACAAAAACGCCTCAAAGTGCTTTTACATGTGAGCACAGAACTGTTTAAATCAATTATTATTTCATCAGAGCTGACAGTCCCACAGGGGGAACGCCTGGCTTGTGCAGCAGCGACACCTTGTGGCCGTTTGTGTACATGGCAGCAGTTTGGTGGCGTCGACATGCAGGTGCAATGCAGCAGCAGCAGCAGCAGCAGCAGCAGCAGCTCTCCTCTGCAGCAACATGAAGTGCCTTTTTTTCCGCAATCAGAAGTGAGTTCATAAAAGCCATCAGGGGTTTTTGGTTAACTCCTCCTGACGTTCACTTCATCCAAAAGGAAACAGGCAAAATCACAGCACATGATATTCTCTGGACGAAACACATTTTTAAGGTTTAAAGAGTCACTTAGAGCTGCTGGACTCAGAAACATCTCCAGAAAACTGAGGGAGTCTGGACACTTTACAAGCAGAGAAATGAATGCGCTGCTCAAGTAGATGCATTGGCTGCAATTTTCCCTAAGCAGAAGTAAAGCTGCTGGTGTTAAAAGTCTGATATTAGAAAAGTAAAAATTCGCCCTTTTAACTTGTTCTCAGTTTAACGGTTGGTGAGTTAAAGGCAGAGTGAGCAGGATTTGTTGTTGCGGTTAAGTTGGCCTCTCCTCCCTGGCTAAGCTAAGGCAGCAGGTTATCCTTTCCTAAGATGGCAATGGAAATGAAATGTAAAGCATTTTGTTGCCATCCAGAACAGGCCAGCAGGGCGTCGCTCTTCATCCTCCTCCTCTCCCTCAGTGCTCATCAGCACCAGATTCACTCTTGTTGAGGAACGAGCTGCTTGTCTGCTTGGTGTTTCTCCTCATTAGATTTCCTTTTTTCTGCATCCATGATATTTGTAGCCTCCTATTGGGATGTGATACTATCGATCTGGCGCTGCACTGTGATTGGCAGAGGGCAGGGTCTCTGCAGACACACACACACACACACACCAACACACACTTCTAGTGGCTCACGAGTCATGATAGAGGGGATTATTTATGTATGAGTCTATTCATTGTCTTTTCCTCCTCATTCTGCCTTTGATTTTTTGCTAAAAAAAAAATAAGTTACATCTCATCTGGGCCATGCTGAGGACAGATGAAGGAAGCACAGAGTTTGAATTTTGCTAAAACAGTGAGATCTGGCAGTTTGTAGTCAGTGTTTTGTTTTGAGGATAAAGAGCAACATCATATTCAGATAAAAAAAAAAAAATCACTGCATTTTCAAGGATCTTCTTGCACGTTATTGTTTGCCCATGGGAGAGAGAAAAAAATCTTTATTACTGTTGTTTCCTGTCTTTTGCCTTTGGAGAGAAATGTAGCTTGAGCTCTTTCTTCTTCTGCAGCTTCAGAGATAATGATGAATTATTTGCTCTCGGCCTCCACATCCCTGAGCCTCGGTGCTGCTGCCGTGTTTCATCCTGCTGCCAGTCGAGCTGCTGTTCTCAGATCAAACTCCTTGTCCCTCTGCCGTCTAATTGATCCTGTGGTCTAAATAATCATCCCGGCTGTGAGAGCCTTGAAGCCGGCTGTCTGGCCCGCTGCCACGCCGCTGGTTTATTGGCTGCTGTGTAAACAGAGAGGTAGTAACGCGTTGTGGAGTTCAGCTCGGCTCTGATCAGCTCGGCGGGGCCTCTGAGGACACGCCATCGCTTTAGAGTTAAAGTGCATCACTGAAGCAGTCAGTTTCCAGGCCTGGTTGGGTAGTAAAGTTGCAGTTTAATTTGCTCTGTCCCAAAACACTTTGTAAGAGTTTCTCTGTTCAGGTGAGGGCTAAACTTCAGTTCAGACATACACAGACCTCCTAAAAAACATTTCAGCAGGCATAACCTAAGTGTGGTTACTTATAGCAGGTGAAAATGGAAGAAAATGCACTCTGTTTTTAATATTGGCATTTTTTTTTTTTAAACAATTTTTGCATTTTTTTTATCCAAGGTAAACTTGCCAAGAATTTCAAGAATCAACATTGAATCAAGTGTCATTTTCAAGTTTTTAACACTCACGATGAGACTGAATGGCTTGTTAGGATGGAGATGTTTTGCAGTGTATGTGTCATGTCCCATTAGTGAAATTATTAACCATCGGTTAGTGAACAGTCGCCTTATAATGCTCTGCTTCTGCGGCTACCAAAGTCCTCAACATTCAGAAACCACACAGCTGATAATTGGGTGTGGAGAGCAAAACGTTTCCCCGGGGACTATTTTCCCTGGCGGAGGAGGAGGAGGAGGAGGAGGAGGAGGGAGCGTTTCAGTGTGAAAAAGTCCTGAAAAGCCAACAGTGCTGCTGCTTTTAGGAAAACTCATGTGGAGGACTTTATTGGGCTGATGGAAAACTGGAGTGAAGAAAGTGTGAAGGCTCTGAACAACCTGATCTCACAGAAATCCGTGAAATGAGCAATGGCGCCACCGACTAGTGTCAAAACATGGAAAAAACATGATTTCACTATCTTAAGAAAAAAAAATTAAAATCTGACCATTCAGGCGTTCTTCCCACACCCAAAAACTTTGATTAAGATTGCAAAATTAGTGATCACCACTTCATATAATAGACATAACATGTTAGAACTACAAAAGCTATGGCGCAGGACAGCTCTGTGTGTTGCAACTCTGCACGAATTGTAGTTCTGGTACCCCTCTTCCGGGTTAGGATAAACATTGTGAATTTAGGTTTAAAAACCATACATACGGTAGTTTTTCAACAGCAAAAGCATAACCTTAGCATGTAGCCTATGTTTATACCACGAATGAAGATGTGTTATGAAAAAAAAATATATCTATAGACTATATAAATCGTTAGTGCTATTTTTGACGTGTTTCCACGGTTTGTCGACCCGCTCTGTTTCGCTGACTGAAAGGGTTGTGTTCAATGGCGTAACATATCAGCACATTATCAACTTTCATGCACTTTATTAGATTTTATTGACTTTATTGATGAAAGCTGTCAATTCAGACACGTCGCTGATAAACACTAGGATTATGGGTAATGTAGGCCTAGTGCTTCTCCGTGATATGATATCGCAAATAAAACGTGTTTTCTTAAAATAAAGTTGATATTATACGGGACTTGTGGACACATGCCATCGTTACACATCCTCATAGCTCGTGGTAAGTCTGCCTTGGGTGGTTACAACGTTATGGCTAATAATCAGACCTTTTTTCAGAATACCGATTAAATTTGCACTTCCGGGATCTATGAACCACCACCCACGGCGTGACGTCTTTGAAGCCGAGAAGCCGGGAGTCACCAGGTAGCATGAAGCGCGTTGCCTTGGTAACGCCGGTGTTTTTCAGATTAAAATAAAATTTCGTTCATTGATTTCAAAATGGCTTAAAATGTGATTTTTGTGGACTAGAAAAATATGAAAATGATGACAGTATAAACTATACAGTGGCGGTTCTGCCTATGTGCCGCCCTAGGCGAAATTACTGGCTTGCGCCCTTCCATGTTAGATAGCCTACTACTCGTACCGGCCATGGCACCAGGCGGGCCGACCGCGGCACTGCCCGCTCACCTGTCAGATCCCGCAGACCTGACCGGGTGGGCGCGGTACCAGCCGGTGCCGCGGCCGACCCGCCTGATGCAGGCCGGTGGCTTTTTTATTCAAACAAGATTTTGTCCATATAAAAAGTAGCCTATTTTCCAAAAAATGGTCTTGAAAAAGAGGGGTCATCTTAAAATCAGGGTCGTCTTTTATGCGGGTCAATATGGTAGGCCTAGTCTAGAAAACTGGCGATTTTTTATTTTTTATTTTATTATTTTATTTTGATTAAATTTGCACTTCCGGGATCTATGAACTACCACCCACATGAAATTGACTTTCAGTGGACAGCGTTTGCGTGGTGGCCATACGACACGGATCCTAATTGACTTTCAGTGGACGCTGTTTCTGTGGTGGCCACACATAATTATAACAGGTTATGTGCCAGGAGCACGCAATGCGTTGTTAAGAGGTCGTGCTCATTTCACGGATTTCTGTGAGATCAGGTTGCTCTGAAAGTTCATGTTCATATCGTCGTGGAATGAATGGAAACCAGCGGCTGGAGGAAAGGGAGGAGGAGTGATGTGGCAGCTCTGAAATACAACTGCTCGCTTTGGGGAAAAGATTAGCAGACATGTGAAGTTTACAGTCAAACTGACATACATCTGATGGTCAGTTTTCCTGCATTTTCCCAGAACTCTGCCTGAATAGAAAGCCTACTCGGCTTAATCCAAAATCACTTTTCACTCTTCATGTTCAGGCTCCCAGCAAGTAGAGAAACAGTTTTCCAAATTTCATTCACTAGACTTCTCCCTGACAAGCTGATGCTTGCATGTGGCTGTATAGTTTCCTCTCTGTCAGCCCACATGCACAGGAAATATAACGCACCTTCTCCAGTGGAATGATTGCACCACATGACGTTCCCTAGAAAACCACGTTTGAAAAGCTTGTGAGAGCTTAATCACTGCTGCTGAGGTAAGACGTGGGAGACAGAAAGTAGCCTGGAAACTTTATCACCAGAGACCTGAAAGCTCAAGAAATACTGGCCGAAAGTTTATTCATGTATTCATTGAAATGCTGGTGTAAAAAACTACCTTTTCTACAAATTAAAGTAACTTATTTGACTTGTTTTCTAGGACGGCGCATTAGTGCCATTGTGGGGAGAAAAAAATTACAGCTGAAGGAGAAGGAGAAATATTTTGAAAAAAAAAAAAAAAAAAACTTTCAAATTTGTGATTTTATAATCTCGAAATGTATCAATTAATCACGCTCTCATTTTATAATCTCAGATATTTATTTCTCATTCTTATTTTTTCTCATTTTTTTTTCTTGTGAATTTACCGCTTTAATCTCAGAGGACATCCGAGTTTTTTTCATGCAAATTTACGACTTTAATCTCGGAAATTCTGATTTTTTTCTCTCTCGGAATATTACCCCTTCTCCCAAGCTCTGTAATTTTTCTTTCCCTAAGACGCCATCATAGTTTTATGAGTAGAAGTCAGTTAACTAATTTTTATTTGACACAAAAAACATACATGATCTAACCTCATGCAAAGAGCTCAAGAGGTTATTTTCATTAAAAAAAAAAAAAAAAGTTGCATAAGGTCCATAATAAAGGCAGGTTATGCTTCTGTGTTGAATGACCTGCTGGTGGATCTGATCATTCACCGAGCAGCCAGTTTCTGATGGGATGCTGCTGCGGAGCCCGGAGAGTCTCCACAAGACTACAGATGGGACTTAAGTAGGTGACATACAGGTAACATTACTTTGAAAAGTTTTCGCAGGCCACACACACACACACACACACACCCCCACACAGAGCTGTTCCTCTGCCCCGCAGTAACGACCAGCTGATGTGATCCGTTAGCTCCCCTCTGGCCGGAGATCAGTCCGTTTCATTGATAAAACCTTTGAGACTCGGTTACTGGGTCATAAACGCGCTTGATCTCCTGCCCGGCGGCTCCTCCCTGTTTGTGCAGAGAGGTTGGCAGCCTGCTGCTGTTGAGCAATCCGGAGGGAGGTGATGTGATGCCAGGCGGGGTGACCGAACCAGAGTGCACTCGGTCATTACGCACGGGGGACGCCGATCTCCAGGCTTTACGCACGGCGCTGTCGCTTTCCACTGGAGGTGAAACTGACCCCGGGAGTCCAGCATGTCTGCAGCAAGGAGGCTACTGAGGTTTAATCCACGCTTATTACAGAGCAGGACTAATAAACGCACGGCCGCGGTGACCGGCGCTGCAGCGACACCGCCGCACACCTCGGTGGGAAACGCAGTCCTGTTCAGCGGCTCGGCGCAGTGTCGGAGGTATGTAACTGTAAAACCAACAAACCAACAAAGCTGATCCGGGCAGCTGCGGGAAAAGCTGGAAAAGTGAAATATGTTGCACAGCCCGCACTCTCAGAAAGTAGAGCGCATAATTGCACCTCCAGGGGTCCAGTGGCTCGTCTCTGGGGCCTCACAGGTGCAGCTTTGTACCCTCGGCAGCGGGACCCTGTTTGTCCCCTTGTGGTTTGTAGCTTATAGAGAGCAGCCTCGTTCTTATATTAGAACTACAAGCCTGACTGGATCAGTGTGTTACCTGTGTTTCATATCTACATGTCAACAAAACTTACTCCAACTGTAGCCAACATGATAAAATCTCAAACTGTTTATTCATTCATTCATTCCTCCATTCATTCATTCTGTCTCCTGAGATTATACCTTAACATTTAGAGGAAACTGTGCATGTATGTACCTTTTACTGCTTTGGGAACATATTTGTACCTTTTGGACACTGATAAAAGGTTCACATTACCACCTCAGGGTCCAGTAATCAGCCCTACAGGGGGGACATTAGTGTAGATTGGACTCCTGCTGCACGGCTGTTTCTGACAGTGTGTGGTCTAATCTGTGATCCCTCTGCACAGAGACATGCAGACATTCACAAAGACGAGGGATGCAAAGGACGGTGATTGTCCAAACTTATTCAACGAAGCAACAGTCATGCATTTTCATCACAGATTTGCAGACGGCAGGCTGGAAAAAGACAGAAACAGAAACTTCACTTCTTCAGAAATGTTACACCTGCAGTCTGGTGCAAATTTATGGACATTATCTGCTTCTTTTATTGTCAATGGAGCAGCACAGTGTGTGTCTCATGTCACTGATAATAAGATACACTCACTCCTCTGAACGATGTGATACAAATTCAGAGCAAAAGAAAAGTTTTTTGATATTTTATAAAGATATAACAGGAAGTTAAAATAGACCATGAAGCACCATAATGATTCACTGAACTATTAGTGATTAGACAGTTTGAGTTACTTCCCTCAGTGGATCTGTCCCAAGTTCAAACTGTGTGACGGGCTGCTTTGTGACTGAACGCGCGCACACACACACACACACACCCATACACACACTAACTGGGCTCTCCCTCAGTGTTTTTTAAGTAAAGGCCTGTCCTGTCAGATTAAAAGCCCAACAGTGAGAAGCTGCTGGCGACAGCTCTCTCCCTCCTTTGTGCTTCTGTCACTTGAATTATTTACAGCCTTAAACGAGGTGACGCCTCCGTGGCCTTTCCAAGACGACGGAGGACACGGTGACATCTGGAGTTGCCAAAACACAGCTCTGAAGAGGTGTGAGTGTGTGTGTGTGTGTGTGTGTGTGTGTGTGTATGAAATTTTTTTTTTTTTAGACTGTCCCATTTTATTAGATCAAGGCCACGGACCTTGAAACCGGCTCCATGTTCCAGGCTAATCTGCCCATGTGCCGGTTATTGGTCCTTATCTTCTTGGAGGAGATAGCAGGGAGCCGGCGCTCGCTCTCCTCCTGCCTGCACTCTGCAAACACAAAACATTTGATTTTATTCAGTCTCTATTTAAGTCAGTACCACTGGGATTAAGCGTCTGTTTTTCCCTCAACACAGAGCTGGTCAGGAGAGCGGGCAGCATCATGATGGAGATGAAAAAAGCAGACAGATAACAGAAAACTGCCCCAAGAGTGATATAAGGTGGAGGTGAAGGAGGGCGGAGCCACCTAGACTCACTTTATCCTCCGTTTCAGCCTAACTTTGACCTTAAAGTCATAAATTAATATTTTATATGATGATAAATAGAATTAAATTGGGTCTTTTTACTTTCTACGGCACACATTATGGTAGTTTTATGGATTACTTTAATGCGTCAGAAATAGTGCACCGTGCAACTTTGCTCAGGGTTCAGTTTATATGAATATGTAATTTAAGTGACACTGAACATGGAATAAGCAAGTTAAGCCTACATGGTCCTGATAGTTGCCTCACTCACTGGTAAACTACACGCTTATTCCATGTTTGTATCAGTTTATTATAAACAGACCTCATTAAAATTGACCTTCAGTAATTCTGCGTAGTGCACCTTTAATTTGCACTACCATTGGAAGGTTTATAAGTTGCTTGTTGTTGCCATTTGGCTGCATGGAAATCAGATGCAGACTGTAAATACATCATAAAAAGTTCAATTTGTCATAAACTTCACATTTTTCTGTGTGAAATAAATTTTATGTTGAATTAGAAGATGTTAGAGCTTTAAAAATTCATTTAAATACTCATTAAATATGAAAGTGGGAGTGGCCTGTGAAGAAGTAGGCGGGGCCTGTGAAGGAGTAGGAGTGGTCTGTCAAGAACTGGGCGTGTCTCAACCGGTGTGAGAAGTTAATTTATGGTTTCTTAGCTGAAGACAAACCATAACCAATTTTTTTTTTGCTATGCTAATCTGTTGGGAAGCTCTGTAATTTTTTGGGATTATGACCCGCCCACTTTTGACTGAATGGTTTGACTGAATGCTGTGGCCTCGAAACACCCACTCAAAGTGTTGTGATGACACGTGAATCTGTTATAACGTTATAAGGCTTTTGTGACGTGCCACGCCCAACACTACGCCCCCTTTTGGCCAAGTGGGGTGAACGTCAGCCCCTTCTTCCTCGGCACATGTCCAACATCACCTTACCTGATATTCATTGGGAAGAAAACAGAACATAGCTGATGATTTTGTTCATATTCAGCAATGAGTTGGACTTTTTACAAAACGCACATCTACCGAGTCAGTGTGTGTGAGGTGGACGGTGTAACTACAGCGACTCGATGAGGTTACAGCAACATATCCATTACGTAGTCATTGGATATTGATAAGATTACCTGTAATTACCAGATTGCATCACTCATTCAGATCCACCCAAGCCCAGACATGTGGAGCCTCTCATTGATAAATGTCAGAATGTACAGTCAAGAAGGAGAGACATAAATATTATAGACTGCATTTGATTGGATGCAAGATTACATATAGTGCAGAGTCATCATCAATTTTTTTTTTTTTTCCATCTTCTAGGAAATTACAAACTGGAAATTTACCATGAAAACATCTATAAATTTTTAGACACATGGTGATGAAACCCCTGAAACATCTGTTTGGATTTGATGGGGTCTTTAGCTGCTGTCTCAGAGGTCTTTCTAGTCCCAAAAACACATTTCAGAGGGAAACGCTGGGTTTGAGAATGTAGTTATAATTCTCCCCTGCGGCCACATGAGGGCAGCAGAACACCACTTCATGTCACACACACTGCTCTCCCTCTGGCTTTTGAAACATTAAGCAAACAGCAGGAGCAGATATTTAACTCCAGGCGTGCTCGTGTCTTCGTCTGCCTGCTGATTGGTCGAGGTTTGAAGTGCACAGTTCGTTGGTCTTGTTTGATTGGACGCAGCAGGTGAAAGTTACGGCACTGTGACTGATTTATGGTGCTGTTTTATAAGCCTCTGATCAGTGTTAGTGCTCAGACAGAAGATTAATCCATGTTGATTTGTTTTGTCTTGATGCTTTGTTCATTTTTCTGTGCTTGAATGAGGGTTTCTAATCTAAAAATGTGTCAGTTTTTTGGAAATAAAAAATCATTACATGAACAAAATCATTCAGTATCTCTACAGTTTAGAGAATTCAGTGTGCTGAAGTGTTATTGGAGAGCTTTACTGTGGATAGGAAATCTTCAAGTACTTCTTTATCTGGGTTATTGGGTTTATTGGTCAAATGTTTAGATTTTTTTATGTTTAAAGCACTAATTTGAAAAATCTAATTTCTATTTTTTTTTTTTTTTTTTTTAAGATTTAGTCTCTGTCATTTGTGCTCAGATCAAAATCAATGGGATAAAAAATGAGCATTTTCAAATGGAAATCTGCCAAATGTTATTTATTTTTTTAAGTCTGTAATTACATGTCAATCAAACAGTGTGGCCAGGACTTGGATTCTTATTTATTTATTTTTTTTACTGAATCTGAAAACATTACTTTCAATATTACGACATGTTAGATAATCGCTACTTTCACAAACTGACTCTGTTTGAGTTGCTCATCCAGAAACACCACACAGTCACATACAGCTGGCATCCCCAGGGTGTTTTTGTCCAAATCGGATTTCCTGCTGATGGACTTTGAGTTTCTCTCCTCTTTGTCCGCTCCACCTCTGTCACTGCTCAAGCCAACTAGTTCAAGTTTATTTCGAGCCTGTCAGCACGGTGACAGAGACTCACAGGGTTTTACAAGGCCACAGTTTATAGAAACCAAAATGAAACCTCCTGACTTGAACCCTCATAAAGGACAAGAGGAAAACTCCCCGAAAACACAGGAGGAGGCAAAACTGGAAGAAACCTCGGGAAGGAGGGCCCACAGAGAGAGGGAAGCCCCTTCCAGGCCGGCCAGCGGCACAGCGAGTGTTTTTCCATCACATAATATCGGCTCTGATCGCCTCGCCTCTGTTCGCTTTAGGTACCATTTACTTTTCTGGATTTTCCATCACAGACGGTTCTTTCTCACACTGAAGCCCGGTCGCTGGCTTGTGGGCATGACTAGATTTTTCTTACTTTTTACTATTTTTTTTTTTTTTAACATCAACCACATTTCAAGTCTTTTGTGAATATTTCCCAAATGTAAGCAGCGACTAGTGGGCATTTTTGCTGTTCAGTTCCTCTCTGACTAATCGATATTTTCACTCATGTTCATTTTAGTATCTGCTCAGCTCACTTGGAGGCAAAAACCCCCCAAAAAAATGGCCAATGTCATGAAAAATGGCCATTATTATCCCTAATCAAATAACCCAGTTCAACCTGGTTCTTGTTCTTCTCCTTCTTTTCCTCCAAACAAACCAGAAAGCCCATCAGTCCCAGTGCAGAGCGCTCACACCAGACAACGGACACGATTTATGAGGTGCACGTCGTCTGAATCGCTGCTGTGTTGTATCGGTTTTGCCATAGAGATGAGCCAAACAGACGTGTATTTGTTTGAAAAAAAAAAATGTAACAGGTTATTACTTTAAACGTGTGTCACGGGAGTGGAGTGTGAGAAAATTCCCTTGAAATGCATTCAGTGGGAGTGAAACCACAGCGCTGCTCTGCTTTATGTTCGCCAGACACAAAGCCTCTCGTAAAACCGGCCCCCGCCACTGTCGTCTAACAACCTCGTAACGGCAGTTTTCATGTTTTGTTGCAGGTTTATATGGTCATGTTTATTGACCAAGAGTCTATCAAAAGAATATTAAATCCGCTAAATGCTTCGTTATCAGTCATAAATAAATGTTTTTCTTAATTTCCCTGCAGCAGGTTTCTCAGGGACAGCAGCAGAAACCCACTGCTCTGCTCTATCAAACACAAACAGCTCGTCTTGTAAAAGTCAGTTATGTGAGCTTTGTTTGGGTGTCGAGCTCCGGCAACCAGACCAACACAGACTCAGATAGTCAACACACACACACACACGCACACACACACACGCTCTGGCTTTCCCACCGAGCTGACGTCGTGTTTTGCTCTGTGGAGTTTCCTGTAGAAACAGGAAAACCAGCCACCGGCGCTTGAGAATGCCAATTGAAATATTATTCAGATGCAATAATGCGCTGCTGGCTGGAAAAGTGCTGGATAAATAAAATTCGGGCTCTAATTACGACCATTATAGTCATTTTCATTCTGCTTCGTATTATTGCAATTATGATTATTGTGATTGCCGCTGTTATTGTTGTGTTAACTAACCATTTTGAATGCCTCGGAGCAGAGAAAGCTGAGCTGGAGATGTGATTAGACTGATAAATGTAATGGCCTTTTCCCTGGTAACAACACCACAGACAGGGAGGAAACACACAGCCAGGGTGAAGGGTTCAATTCCCTGTGTTGCTCAGTGTGTTTGAGGAGGGGGAAACGTAGTATGAAATATTCTTCATCAGAGAAATGGCTAAAGAGGAAAACAGAGATATTTTTAGATCCTCTTGTTGCTTGATCTTGTGTAGCTCAATGGTTAGAGCAAGGCAGGGTACTAACAGGGGTTAGGGGTTCAATTCCCTGTTTTGCTCAGTGGGCTGTGCAGCTAAGGAAAGAAAAAATGTGTTTCCAGATTGAGAAATGGGAAAACTTGCATATTTTTAGGTAGCAAAAAGTGTTGATGTTTCACCCTGTGTACCCCCCCAGGTAAAGCATGGCACTAACACACAGGGTTAAAGGAAAACTCTACTACTCTAATACTACTACTACTATGTACATGTACCTCCAATATCGCAAAAGTACCACAAAGTACCCAAAGGTGCTTTATCCAAATTGAGTGCATTTTGCAGTACTTTAGGGTAACTCTTTGAGCACTTTGGGGTATTTTGGGGTGCTGTGGGGTAATAATTAGTAGGACCCTGCTCTGAAAGTAGTCTAACATGGATTCCTTGAACTCACACTGGTTACTTGGACTTGACTGCGCTGGCAAACTAAGACTTGAATTTGAAAATTGAAGATTTGACCAGTTTGGTACTCTGAGGTGCTTTAGGTTTGCACCAGTAATTTATTATTTTCTCTTTTCCCGGTTTACATCATGCAGGTCCTATGACACTTTTACTGACCTCAAATTTTCTTTGGTTCCCTCATGCAGCAAGAATTGTTGTGGATTTACCACATGATTGTGGAACTGTGGGGGGACAGTAGTTACCGGAGTAGAAGGTGTGATTGCAGCAGTCGTCCTTATGCATTCTCCAATTTATCTTATCAAGTTAATTAGGTTAAAGTTAAAGTTATACTGTTAAACGTCCTAGAAACCTTTCTAGGAGCCCTGCGGACTCTGAGCACCACAACCCTCAGAAGTGATGACGGTCCACTGTGTCTGCCAGCTCTCATGCAGCTAATAAGGCTCTAACTTTGTTTGTGACGTTCTCATGTTCCCTGTCTGCTGCTGTTCTGCCTGCAGGCCTGAAGGCAGAGTGACGGTCCACTTCATCAACCGGGACGGTCAGAAGATCACGACGTCAGGAGCTGAAGGAGACAGTCTGCTGGACGTGGTCGTGGATCAGAAACTGGACATCCCTGGCTACGGTGAGAAGCCGCCTTTCAGGTCTGAGCCGCTGAAGAGAGCGGCAGCCCTCTCTCCTAAAAATTACATTCACATGTAAACAAACCGCACTCTCAATTACGTTTCAAGCTAACATATTTTGCTGCAGATTATGATGGTTGTAAAGTATCGCAAGAACGTTTGTAATCCCTTCGTTCTCAAGCCCACACATGGAAGCAGGTGAGGTGGCGGATGGGTCAAACAATCGACTTTTAGTGTAAAGACACTGTGTCTTTTTGTTTGTTTGTTTTTAGGCCTAAGCCTAACTCTTCCTGTCCTTAACCAAGTGGTTTTTAAACCTAAACCTAAACATATATAAAAGCCAGGAAGTAGGATTCATCAGAAACCAACATAATCCACAGCACAGTGCCTCTAAATGAACTTAAGAATGCACTTTAGTTTTATGGAGTGCAGTTTTTAGGAGAGTGGAGTGATGTGATGTGCGTTTTCAAAGCATGAAAACTTCACTTTGTGTCACTTTTCTATCAGAGTTATCACCGTCAGCTGTTTCTCTGGACATTTTCTGAGGTCATGCACTGGGTTCCACACTTCATCCATTCATTCATGTCATTTTATTTTCCAGAAAATCGAATCCTGACATTTCGCCTCACTAGCGACACAGCTAGCTTAGTGATGAAGCTCTTGTAAGGTGAACTAGCAAATTAAAGTAGTACTCAGAATACCAGCTTTTTATTTATAGAGTTGATGTCATGCAACTTGCTTAAATCTTTTTTGACATTATTGTACTCATTTCAGAGAATATATTGGATTTTTGTTCATAAATATTGCAGTTTGCCTCATAATGATCACTGACTGGATGTGATGTTTTGTCAAAATAACCCTAACCCATATTTTTATTTACCACCACATCAATATCAAATATAAAATATACAGTAAATTATTTTGTAGAATGCTACATAATACTAAAACAAAACACCTGACAGTAAAAACAGATTACATGACGGTTGTTCCTGTTGCTATGTTGTAAACTTTAAATTTCCTTTCTTTTCCTATTTGATTCAAGCTTTTACTGCTGCTCTGACTAAAGCCACATCAGTGATTTTCACACTGTACCAAAATAATAGAAACAAATGGCCGTCTTGAGGGCAGAACACATTCATGCTTTGGAAACGGTGGGTATCCAGTGAAAGCATACATGTAAATAGGTTAAACCTTTAAAAAAAAAAAAAAAAAAAAAAAGAAAAACAGCGGTATGCTCCTTTAAACAATACCCAAGCTCAGCAGAGGATGGTTATGGTATGGCTTGTCCATATTAGGCGCTGCAGAGACGTTTTCCCAGTTTTGCCCAGAATGGCCCTTTAAACCGCCGCAGCATCGGCCTCGGTGACATGTGGCACGTGTCGCCTGCAGCCCGGCTCCCATGGCTTTATATGGAGGAGCCGCCACTTCAAAGACAGACGGAGAGAGAGAGAGAGAGAGAGAGAGAGAGAGAGAGAGAGAGAGAGAGAGAGAGAGAGGGGAGGAGGAGGTGCAGATGAGATGTAAAATAAGGATTACATGGAAATCCAAAGAGACGAGAAGCAGAGAGGGAGAACAGAAACCAGAGGAGGAAGAGGAGGAGACTTCATCATCCAGTCACACTGACAAACCGCTTTGTGATCTATCAGGCTGATATTGAGGTTTATATTAAATATCAGCAGCGCCCCCTGCAGTCTCCTGGCAGCGTCTCCGTTCCTCAAAACACCGTCAGCCGGTTTCATGAGAAAGACGGCAACGTTCGGCGGCGGCTCGATTCGTTTCGACTTGCGTTTGGCGCCGGTTCCTTTTCTGGATTTTGTTTTCCATCGCAGATACGAACTCACATGTCGACCAGCTGTTCCTCCCAAACTTTTGTTTTATTTCTTTAAGTCAACAAGACCAGCTCACAAATGGCTGCTTTACATGAACAGCATTAGTGTAACTAATGGCCCTTTTCCATTAGTATCTACTTGGCTCGACTCAGCTCGACTCAGCTCGCTTGGAACCCCGGCTGAGTAGGTGCTAAATGGGACCTGCTAGCAGGTACTACGACCTAATGGAAAAGCTCTTAAACCGAGTAGAGTCGAGCCGAGTCGAGCTGAGTCGAGCTGAGTAGGTACTAGTGGAAAAGGGGCATAAGATAGTCTTTACATGGGTACGTTATCAACTACGACACAAGTCCACAAATCTTTCACAGTCATTTTCTGGCTGTAAATAGCGACCGGTGGGGCTTGTCACCTGTACCTCCCGCCCAATCAGCACTGTGGATAAAACAGTGAAAACCTTGTAAGCTAAAAAATAGCATTGCTGTCATGTGCTTTGCAAATCAGAGGCAGGCAGGTTGTTGCCATTAGCTTCAAAAACTCACACACGTGGGTTTTTCACTGGTTCACTCAAACAGCCATGAGACAAAGCCTTCAGTACCAGTAATAACAGCAGGTACCAGATACTGGCCCAAGCTTGTGCCGAGTGGAAAACCAAAATACTTGACTGACGTTTTTGCCACTCAGGTGTGCTACCTGAGGACACCAGGACAAACACCTGTGTGATATACAGGTACAACAAGAACATACAAAAAACATGCAAACACATTTATACACATCACACAGTTAGGAACCATATTCTGCCATTTGTAGTCCCAATGTAAATGCATATGTTTCTTATATACACAGGACATTATTTACTATAAGATTAAAGAGTAGACAGACTGTCCCAGCCGTCTTTATTCACTGCCACTCATTTTCAGAGCCTAAAGCAACAGTTTAATAACAGTATAAACTAAATACTGTACATGTTTCAGTGGAAAAGGCAGTTTTGACTGAAATATATGATATCTGTTTGTGCTAATTAGACCGATATACTTGTGTTTCGTGCCTGATTGTTACTGTGAGCGTAGAAATGGCAGCAGACCAGCCGATGAAACCAGATTCCTTCGAGACAGAAAACAAAAATCCTTCATAGATTTGTTAACCGTTGCATGAGAGCTGTTATTTCAGTCGAGGACCCACAAATAAACGTGAGAGGATTAGCAGCCTGACAGCTGAGAGATGCTGCGAGCGAGCAGGAGCTGCTGAGGCTGGGATGGACCTGCTGCTAACAACCCAAACCCGGAGTTTCCCCAACATGCAGCCGCTTAGACAGCTGCTAACACTGAGAAAACTTCATCAGGCTGCTTTCAGAGGAGTTTTCATGTCCCCTGATGGTCTAAGTGCTGTTTTAGAGGAACTCTTGTTGTTTTTCTTGCATGAAAACGCTCAGACGTGCAGATGAGTGTCAGCTAATATGAGCCTCGGCGTTCGGTAAACAGCTCTCCTCAGCCTGGATGTTACCGAGCGAGGACCTCGGCTTGTCGTGTCTCGCTCTCTGCTCTCTGTCAGCGGCCTGCAGCTCTGACCTATTTTGGTATTGGAAAGATAAAATCTGCTGTCCTGTGAATCTTCAGAGGCAGAGAGAGAGAGAGAGAGAGAGAGAGAGAGAGAGGGAGAGAGCACCTTGTTTTCCTCTAAAGCTAATATCAGCACTGCTTGACCTCCCCTGTCCTGTGTGTGTGTGTGCGTGTGTGTGTGTGTGTGTGAGCATGTGCAGAGAAAGACAAAAATAGAAGTATGAAGCAGTGCACTTCACTCCTGCGGTGTAAACTGGCTGAACTCCATCAGATCCACTTTATGAAGATAAAACTGTGATATCAGTCCAGACTGCTTTAATATGAGCTGTAAAGTCGCCACAGAGTCATGTTGTCTCAAGTGTTTCTGTTTGTTTGTGTTGACGCTGAACGTTTCCTGCCCTTCGCCGTCTGTGAAATGTGAAGTTTGCTGGGCAGCTGCTGATTGTGGAAAATTTAAGTGTCACGTTTGCCATATTGGATCGCTATTTTCATTTTTTTCCCCCCTGAAGCACGAGATGATCCCAGGAAGCTGTTTTGCAGTTTTAGCCCGACTGAGACCAAACGGTCACCGTATTTCCAGGTCCTGTACTCAAGTTTATTTTCTGATTTATGTGGATCCATGAAGTAGCTGCTGCATTTACTGAAAACCAAAAACTAAAACTACATGTGGAAAAACATTTTAGTTAATGTAAAACTTAAAAACTAGACCTTAGAATAAAAGAAAGCTACCTGAAAACATTATGTGCTTATATAACCAAGATATGTGTATATATATATCTATACCTATATATATCTATATCTATCTACACTATATTACCAAAAGTATTCGCTCACCCATTCAAATGATCAGAATCAGGTGTCCTAATCACTTGGCCTGGCCACAGGTGTATAAAATCAAGCACTCAGGCATGCAGACTGTGAAACAAGACATTTGTGAAAGAATGGGCCGCTCTCAGGAGCTCAGTGAATTCCAGCGTGGAACTGTCATAGGATGCCACCTGTGCAACAAATCCAGTCGTGAAATTTCCTCGCTCCTAAATATTCCACAGTCAACTGTCAGCTCTATTATAACAAAATGGAAGCGTTTGGGAACAACAGCAACTCAGCCACGAAGTGGTAGGCCACGTAAAGTGACGGAGAGGGGTCAACGGATGCTGAAGCGCATAGTGCAAAGAGGTCGCCGACTTTCTGCACAGTCAATTGCTACAGAGCTACAAACTTCATGTGACCTTCAGATTAGCCCAAGTACAGTACGCAGAGAGCTTCATGGAATGGGTTTCCATGGCCGAGCAGCTGCAGCCAAGCCACACATCACTTAGTGCAATGCAAAGCGTCGGATGCAATGGTGTAAAGCACGCCGCCACTGGCCTCTAGAGCAGTGGAGACGCGTTCTCTGGAGTGATGAATCACGCTTTTCCATCTGGCAATCTGATGGACGAGTCTGGGTTTGGAGGTTGCCAGGAGAACGGTACATTTCAGACTGCATTGTGCCGACTGTGAAATTTGGTGGAGGAGGAATTATGGTGTGGGGTTGTTTTTCAGGAGCTGGGCTTGGCCCCTTAGTTCCAGTGAAAGGAACTTTGAATGCTTCAGGATACCAAAACATTTTGGACAATTCCATGCTCCCAACCTTGTGGGAACAGTTTGGAGCGGGCCCCTTCCTCTTCCAACATGACTGTGCACCAGTGCACAAAGCAAGGTCCATAAAGACATGGATGACAGAGTCTGGTGTGGATGAACTTGACTGGCCTGCACAGAGTCCTGACCTGAACCCGATAGAACACCTTTGGGATGAATTAGAGCGGAGACTGAGAGCCAGGCCTTCTCGACCAACATCAGTGTGTGACCTCACCAATGCGCTTTTGGAAGAATGGTCAAAAATTCCTATAAACACTCTCCTCAACCTTGTGGACAGTCTTCCCAGAAGAGTTGAATCTGTAATAGCTGCAAAAGGTGGACCAACATCATATTGAACTCTATGGGTTAGGAATGGGATGGCACTTCAGTTCATAGTATGAGTAAAGGCAGGTGAGCGAATACTTTTGGTAATATAGTGTATCTATCTATAGATAGATAGATAGATAGATAGATATAAAACCAGATTAGAATATAAACAACTAACTCCCAAATAAACAGACACTCCAACTCAACATTTTCAGACAAGAAAAACTCAACTGTAACAGCCCACTCTGGAAAATAAACTGAGCAGAAAATAAAAATTAAAAACAAAATAAAAATAAGTCCGGCACAAAGCATCAGCGGGGTTTGTTTGTTTGTTTGTTTTTACGCTGCGAGGTTTTCACGTCTGAGCTGAACCAGGCGACACTGAAACGTTAGAAAAAAGGCAGAACGAAGAGACGAAGGAAATCCACGAAACGTAACAGAGAACGCTGTCAGTTGTCATTTTCAGCCGCCTGTGTGATGTGAAGATAAATCTGGACTCATTAAAGGTGCATTACGTCAAATTGCGCTCAAGTGAGGACCCTTGAGGCTCAGCTATCAGAAAACATGGTAGAAATACAAAACATGATGGTTGAGTGTACATGGTCCTCAGTTTTACGCAGTGCACCTTTAAATGTTTCCGTGGTTTGCAGAATGTTTTAATGTTTGCAGTCCTGAGCGCTGTGAGGGTTCCTCAGACCCACCAGAAGGACTCAGGTTCTGCTGGTAGAACGTCATGCCTGCTACAGCACTCAGGGGATTATGGGATATGCGGTCTTTAGTTTGCGCCAGCATGACAACAAAATGGAAAATGTTTAAAGCGGCTGAGGGATCAGTGTTTATTTTAGAATCACAGTGAAACAGCATTTTGAGAGTCTGCTCTGTGATACGAGGCACTTCCTGTCAGGTGAGGTTGTTGGGGCGGGGCTTAACGAGGACAGACATCGTTCAAAAGTGTAAACCCATGCTCAGTTAGGGAGACTAGGACATTTTTATTCGATATTTTTTTCAAAAACATGATGCTTTTATCATTTGAAATTTTTGTTTACACCCATTAGCTCAGCTTGACATTACCACTGGAAAAATAATCTGAATTTAGTACATCCCTAAGTATTTATTGCTAAATGGGTGAATATTCCTGCATGGACAATTAGGTAACACATTCAACAAGTCATTTTTCATTTCATTGTGACTTCATGATTGTATTAAAATCTATAACCCAGGAGTGGATGGCAGACCATAAACCTGTGGAAAGGGTTCTGAGGGTGATTTTCAGATGTGTTGCTGCTATGAAAGGTGTTTCTGGAGCCGATGATGTGAAGCGTAGACGCTCTCTGCGTGCCTCGTGGCCGCCCCTGTATGTGTTTTCCTGCCTCAAATGTCAGATTTGTGATTGTGTGTGGGCCGAGGGCCGAGAGACGCACGGCGGGACAAAAGGCTGTGAGTGTGTTTAAATGTCAGCGGTGCCTGAGTGGGCTTCACAGCGTTCACCTCTGCTGGCGCTGCTTTGTGTGTGTGTGTGTGTGTGTGTGTGTATGAAAGAGAGCGTGCACGTGTGTTTTCAGCGCTGCTTTTAGCTTGTTTTGCTCCCTTTGTTTTAATCAGATCATCAAATGTCAGACTGGAATAAGATGCATGTAAATATCTGATCCTGAGAGGGTTGGACGCAGCATCTCTGTGGATGTAAGAGAGAAAAAAAAAGCATCCTGTGGTAAATGGACAGGGTCCCTCGGAAATGATCTCAGCCTTCCAGTAAATCCCGTCAGAAACGTGAGCGCTCACATAAACAGGCTGTTTTTGTTTGCACGCGGATAATGGACGATATGGAGACGTAAATATTTGTAAAGGAAGGTGAGATTGACAAAGTCTGGTCCGATTCCCCTCGCCGCTCGTTTACATAGCCGTACGTTTAGTGATGAGAAGTATGTGGACAGAGTGGACACACACACACACACACACACACACACACACACACACACATCAGCGAGGATGTGAATTTCTTTCCAAAGAAGGTGTCAGTGTAAAACATGGACTGTTGATCTAATGTGAAGTGGTGAGATGGAACCAGGTTAGAGCTTTTATTGTGAAAAACAAAGGGTCCTGATGCTTTTAGACTTTCCATTATGGAGAGTGGATGGGGGTATCAGTGTGAATAGCAAAAAAAAAAAAAAATGCCTAAAAGAGTCACATTTTTTAAAATTCTGATTTGGAAAACATTTGTATATGATGCAAAACCAGACCCTGAGGCATGACACTTACATGATAGATAGATACTTTATTCATCCCGAAGGAAATTCACAGTTTTCAGCAGTATCCACAGAGTACAAGATTAAATAAATTAAAAAAAAAAAAAATGGTTGAAATGGTGTCTGAATGACAATAAAAGTGATCTTGAATCTTGAATGTTGAATCTTAAAGGGTGGATGCAAAACTCCACGTCACACCGACAGTCACTGAGCTCCAGCAGCTCCAGAGTGTGTTTTCAGAGCAATGGGCCTTCGTTTTGGGGACAACCGGCTTCCAGACTAATGGGCTTTTGGTCCAATCGGACATTTTTCGGACTGTTGGGTTTCTTCATAACGGACTGTTGGACCGGTGACGCGGCACAAGTTGTCCTTCTGCATTTGCCACAGCCTGAGAGCGACGCTGCGTCACCTGCTGAGCTCCAGAGCCGGTCAGGCTCAGGTGTGTTCAGCCTGGTTTCGGCAGCTGGAGTTTCACCTGTGTTTCTGGGAGCAGGGAGGTCATTCCCTATGAGAACAGTTTTTCTGGGTCCTAAACACCAAAAGCCACCATTTTCTGCTTGTCGGGCTGCAGGGAGGAAACGGTGAGATAAGTCCAGTTTTACCCTGCACAGCTGCTGGAGGAGGAACATGCAGGGAACAGGGAGACACATTAGACTTGTTGACGCTGCACTGCCAGCTGATCTCCTTAGTTCATTTTTAGGGCCCTTGCCTCTCTGGAAGAGGGCCCTATTGTATCTGCTTCGTTTTTTTTCTCCCTTATTATTACGTCTCTTTGAGGCTTAATTTGACCCCCTAAACATGCAAAAATGGGCTCGGTAGCGCCACCTAGGGACGCAAAGGCAGCCCCTGCGGCCCACAGGAATGTCATAGAAAGACCAAACCAGCGCCGAAACGTAGATCTCATCAAGCCCCACATTTTTCGTGCTCGCGCCCCCCACCTAAAACCAACAGGAAGAACGCAATTTGCGTTTGAAAGTCACGTTTTCGCCCAAATTTTCACTTTGCAGAAAATCTATAAACTCACAGGGCGTTAATTTTATCGGCTTGAACAGCAAATATACAACAGAGGACATAGTCCTTAACAAAAGTTCTGAAGGAATTAGTAAAATTTTGAACCGTTTGGATTTCAGAAGGCCGCAAAGTCAGTGTCCACAACCAGCGCCTCCACTTTTCCCCATGGACCCTGGTGGGAATAACGCAGAATGCTAGGGGCTAATTAGGCCCCTGCTGACTACAGTAAAAGTCTGACAGCTTTCAAATCTATGCCGATGGAAAGAGGACCACAATTCCTACAAAACTATATATCATGGTGCGGACTGGAAAAGGTGTGTGGCCACGGTGAAGACTAGTTTAACAGGTGGGACTCTGGTCTGCTCTGCTCTGCACTCTGCCTTCTCTACTGACACACACTAGCTGCTGGCACATCCCCCAATGCACATGCCTCTTAAAAGGAGTGACAGGTCATGTCAAGCACACACTAGGACATGCTAAGGGCGCCACCTGCTGGAGGGGCGCCGCTAGCAACAGGGCCAGAACTTTGTGTGTGTGTGTGTGTGTGTGTGTGTGTGTGTGTGTGTGTGATTGAGTGAATGGCACCGTGAATGGACCGTCCCCGACGGGCACGAGGGGGACGCGGGACACGGGTGCGAGGGCCCGTCCAACGCTGCTTACAGCTTTAATTTTTTCTTGTTTCTTGTGACTTTTGAAATCATCAATCAAATGGGCGGACCAATCAGCAGCATCCTCAGGGGAGCTCCAGGTGTGGTTCAGGTGATGATGACTGTAAGAAGCTGCTGCGTGTTGAATTGGAAAACAGGAAGAACAGAACATCCACATTATATTTTTAGATTTTGTTTATCTTCTCATATTATATCTGTGGAAACAGACTTATCCAATCGTCTGCGACATTTTTAGTAAACACAGCTAAACGCCTGTATCATGCATCACTAAAGCTCCACTGTACGCCACACCCGCTGCATTTCTATGTAAAAATACAACCATAAAGTGGAGATGTGACAGACAACATTGTCCTGTTCCCCTGAACTGAGACTCTCAGATTTGTCATATTTGTTCCGATTAAACTCGGGTGTTATTCCAGTCACTGGTGGGAAATCATCTCAGGAACCGACACAGGAAGTGACCAGCTGACACTTAGGAAATACAAACCGTCCTAAACAACATCAGTGAGCGAGCGCTGCTTCCAGAGAAACCCAGAGGCATCACTTCCAGTCGCAGCAGCCATTAAGAAGAAATGTGGTGTCCTGACGTCATGCTGCAGGATTTCGAGGCAGTGAAGTCCTTCAGCCGTTCAGAAATTTCCACTTGGAGCTGCCAAAGTTTGAGCTTCAGAGAAAGACTGTTGTCAGCTGATGGAGCAGAGCTGGAGGCCTCGGCAGCTGCAGGGCCACCTTAAACAAACATGTGATCAAAGGCCAGGTGCAGACGGCTTTAATCTGCCAGATTATTGTGACCGGCCCACATCAGGACTGTGCTTTTCGATGTGGCTGCAGCTTAAAAAAAAATAATCCCGTGATGCCAGGGTGTGTTCTGGGATTTTGGAAACAGCAGCAACAGGGAGGGGGAATAGAAACCATAAAGTGAGACGGTGAAATCTGCTGATTGGACGATACAAACTGGAGCTATAAACTGTCTTTTCTCTTCAGGAGCCATAGAGAGTTAAAGCCCCCCGCCATGAAGCCCCTTAAAAGCCCCTAAAATAATCTCTGTTCATCAGTATTCCAGATTTAGCAGGTTTTGCCATGAACAAAAAACAATCCTTTGTGCCTTAAATAAAGCTGCAAACCTAAAAATGTGCAGATCGAACATTAAAATAGGCCCCGCCCCCTCGCTCGGCTCGTAACCAGAGCTCTGTACACACAACCAGGAAGTCCCGCCCCCCGACAGCCCTTCATATTGTGCCATATTCCATAATCTAGCCATCAAAAGCCTGTGCATATTCTTGTTTCAGCTACGAAAATCATTTTTTTACTCCCTAGTTTTTATAATTTTTTTTTTTTTTTTTAAACAATAATAACTTTGTGATGCAGCTGGCCTTGGGTCGGTCTGAATCTCACACACACACACACACACACACACACACCTCCACCTTCATTAGAGCAGTGTGAAAACGCCTCTAGTGACAAACTCTGCACAGATCCAAGGCAGCAGAGTCGAGGTCCAACATGTTAGGGGACAGAAATAGAAGAAAAAACATTTTTGAGTGGATTTGGACTTTAAGTTGCTTGTGATCAGGAGAGGAGACTCACGTGTTCACAGCATTCCTCCTCCTGTTCCACCATTTTCCCACACAAATCACAGTTTACGGCGCAGGGACACCTGAGACCTGGTTTTTAGTGGCTGCTGTTCCTTCAGAGGGAAATCGGAGCTTCGATGAAGTGAGCAGGGATGCAGATCGCCCTGAGAAGAGGCCGGCTCTTGTGCCGGTGACCCCGCCCCCCCCTGCTCTGCCGGCGACCCCGCCGTGTTGCTTGGCCGCCCGGCCTCTTGACAGGAGCGTTTGTTTTTGATCCGTCAGTCCCTGTTTGCCTTGGCGGCGGCACAGACCCTGCAAACCCTTCAGCAGTGATGTGTTTGCATTTTTTTCTCCTGTGTGTCAACGTAGACAAATCTGGATCTCCAGGCTCGCTGCCATGTGTGTGAGCGTACGCCTGCATCTGTACATGGTGTGTGTGTGTGTGTGTGTGTGTGTGTGTGTGGTGTGTGTGAGCGTACGCATGCATCTGTACATGGTGTGTGTGTGTGTGTGTGTGTGTGTGTGTGTGTGTGGTGTGTGTGAGCGTACGCATGCATCTGTACATGGTGTGTGTGTGTGTGTGTGTGTGTGTGTGTGTGTGTGTGCATGATGGAGCATTTGCATGTGACTAATCAACGGTAAATAAAACATCATCTGCTCTTGGCTTTACGTACGTCGGGCCCCTCAGCCTGGAAACCTCCGAGGAGTCTCACCTGAAGCCAAGAGCTACATTTTCTCAGCTGGAGGGAGAAACTCTGGCCGTGTGTCTGCAGATCAGATCAGATCAGATCAGACCAGATCAGATCAGATCAGATCAGATCAGATCAGATCAGATCAGATCAGACCAGATCAGATCAGATCAACTCAGATCAGATCAGATCAGACCAGATCAGATCAGATCAGATCAGATCAGATCAGATCAGACCAGATCAGATCAGATCAAATCAGATCAGATCAACTCAGATCAGATCAACTCAGATCAGATCAGATCAGATCAGACCAGATCAGACCAGATCAGATCAGACCAGAAGAGATCAGATCAGATCAGATCAGATCAGATCAACTCAGATCAGATCAGATCAGATCAGATCAACTCAGATCAGATCAGATCAGACCAGATCAGATCAGATCAAATCAGATCAGATCAACTCAGATCAGATCAACTCAGATCAGATCAGATCAGATCAGATCAGATCAGATCAGATCAGACCAGATCAGATCAGATCAGATCAGATCAGATCAGATCAGATCAGATCAGATCAAATCAGATAAGATCAGATCAGCTGGCCGAGGACCCAGGACCTTTAAACGTTTACCCCTCTGTCTGTCTGTCCCTCTGTCTGTCTGTCTGTCTGCCCCTCTGTCTGTCTGTCTGTCTGTCTGTCTGTCTGCTTCGAGCTGAGGAGGCCCTCTCCAGGACAAGATATCTGCATCCATTTTGAAAAACAAAACAAAACAAAACAAAAAATCCCCTGAGGTTCATACTTCAGCCTCTGACATGAAGACGCTCCGGTCTGTGGAAAGTGTTAGAGGACTGAGGTCTGAACATTTCAGCATATTCTCATGAAAGAAAAGAGTGCCTTCAAAATAAAAAGTTAATAAAGAGTTCATGCGTTTCAAGAACAGACAACAGAATTCAGAAGTTGGTTTAAAACGTTTCGAGCCAAGGGGCTAATCGGATATGAATTTACATTCCACGTTCATAACTTGATGAGTTTGATTTGTTTCCGTTGGCTCGTCCCGTGCCGTCTCTCTGAGGTCCCACAGCTGCATCAGGACGCCTTTATCTTTTGGTCTGGAGGAGTGTTTTGCATTTTTTGGGGGCTTGACGGAGAAGCCCAGCTCGCTCCGGGGGAGAGACACGCCGTCTGACTTCAGCGGCTCTGCTCGTGTGTTCATGCTTCATAAATTAACCGAGAGCGACATGTCACAACCAGCTTCCTCTTCCTGCTGTGACGATGTCCACACCGGCTGCAGGACCGAGGCTTCAAGTGAACGCAGAATTTCGTCTTCCTCCGTCAAAGCGTGACCTTTAACCCCTGACCTGCTGAGCTGCTTTGATGCTTCACCAAAGCCAAGCGGTGCTTTTTGACCTTGACTGCTCCCTCGCTCTCCGTCCTCCTTTCCATCTGCTTTTCCAAGTCTTTTTTTTTTTTTTTTTTGGCTTTTCATTCCCTTTCTGTTTCGTCACCCCTTCCTCCTCCTCCTCCTCCTCTTTCTCTCGTTCATGCTTTTGCTTATTTCAAAATGACTCTCCGTTTGCATCGGAAACATTCCTCATGGTCCAGACGGCAGAGCGAGGCAGCAGAGGGGAAACAGGTGCCGCTGTTTATTCTCACTATTTATCTTCCCGGCCTTATTTGATGAAATTTGTCATTTAACCCCCGGGCCTTCTCTCATTTCTCAGCTCGCTCTGAAGCTGTCCAGTTTTCTGCTGCAAGCAACTGGAGCTGATACATCCAGCATGCGGCTCTCTCGGCTCCAACATGGCCGACGTTCCCCGCGGAGGGGGAAGCAGCCAGGGTTCACGGCGGTGGCACGTGAGCCGGACGAAACGTGAGGGAGTCGCATTCCAGCGCGTTCAGGCGCGACCCGCCGGCCGATATCGCTGACGGTTTCCAGTCAATATGAGCGATTGAGCGGCGGTGGCGGCGGCGGCACTGCGAGGCGTCCCTCCGGGCTCGCCAGCTCAAAACGTGAACTGACAGTCCGCCTTCTCTCTGCTCACATTTACATTCCTCCAGTCCTCTGGTCTCCTGATTAGGATGTTTACCTCCCAGCTCCCTGTCAGCCGGAGGGAGCCGAGTGTGTGTGTGTGTGTGTGTGTGTGTGTGTGTGTGTGTGCATATTTATCGTTCTCTCGCTGATACTGTGTCCTCGTCATTTCTGCCGCTGTGGGTGGCTCCTTGGCTGTTTTTTGGGTGGGACTGCAACTCCAAGATGATTTTTTTTTTTCTTTGCACGTCGAAGCTGTGAAGAAGAATTTCCTGTGAAGCTTCAGGCTCAGGAAACTAAACTAACGAGCTGCTGAAGTGCACGGGCCTGACCTCGATTCAGCACATCAGCCATGTGAGGTCGAACTCATGCGGCTCACACACACACACACACACACACACACACACACACACACACCTGCTGCATGGTTTTGGAAAACCCAAGAAAGTGTGTGTGAAGCTGGGGAGGGGAGTTTTTACATCAAACGAGGAAAGCTTATTTACAGGAGGATAAATATTTGAAAGCAATACAGAATATACAGCCTGAGAGCCTCACGTCATTATCGTCCATTATATCTTATCTAAACTGTCACCTGGTGCCGTAATTTTGTGTTTCACTTACACAATTAAAGACGTTTACATCATAACTTGATACAGAAAAGCAGAGATGGGGACTCGAGTCGTTGCGACTTGGACTCGAGTCGACTCGAGTCGCTGTTTTAATGACTTGTGGCTTGACTTGACAAAAAATAAAAAACTTGAGACTCGACCTGGACTTGGAAGTTTAAAACTCTCGACTTGACTCGACTTGAGTGACTTGACTGTTGTTCATTTCATTTTCAGTTTGAATATAAAATAGAAAATAAATATCTCTAGCCTGTAATATTACCCGGTATACGAGCGCACGCTGGGAATGGTGTTGTAATGATTGGATGACAACCCTGTCAATCAGTTACTAATATCTTATATTTTCTCTTTATTAAGACTGGACTCTGCAGGTAAGATTGTAATAATGTGACTTGACTTGGACTTGACTTGATCTATTACAGGACTTGACTTGATTTGACTTGATATAACCTGTGACTTGACTTGACTTGCCCAAGAAAAAATTGCTTGGGACTTACTTGAGACTTGAAGGTTAAGACTTGAGACTTACTTGAGACTTGCACATGGGTGACTTGATCCCATCTCTGCAGAAAAGGCACAAATTGGTGCCTAAAATTCACCAAAATGCAGGAAATCAAGTGTTTGATGCTCAAAAGGGGAGGCAGCCCCCCTCCAAGACTTTGTAGGTAAGAGCCGGAAGCTTGCATGAATGTTTTTGACCTGAACGCAGTATCAGGATACCTGTCCCTGAACGCAGCATCAGGATACCTGTCCCTGAACGCAGCAGCTCGTCTGAACAAACTGGATCAGGTCAGATGAACCCGGCGATGGAAGGTGGCGTCTGTATGTAGGACACGTCTTGGCCCCGGGCTGCACGGCGGTGTAACCTGACCTCCACGTGTCCCGCCGGCCCCGCTGACATTAACAAACTGAGGAGGAGAGTCAAGGAGCAGAAGAAGAAGAAGAAGAAGCTAAAAGCAAAGAGTTTAACGCCAAATAGAGCAGCAGCTGGACATTTTTAAGCGCTGACAAGATGCATTAGTGGTCACGTCATAACATAACACAGTGAGTCACCAACCTCTCCAGGCCAGCAGGGCGGACACTGAGAGCTCTTCTGTTTTTCAGTTTTTAGATGCTTAAGTGTCCCTTTGGGAGGGGAAATTAGGCTGCAGCTGGAAACAACACAACACGAGACACGAGCTTTTCTTAAAAACTAAGAAAAGCCTTCACAGTATATTCAGATTTTAACTTTCTGACCAGACAGTGCATGCATATTTCTGTTTGAATCACCCTCAAGCCACACTGCTCTCTCTGGTTTGGGCTCTGAAGTTTAGCTGGTGAATTAACGAGAGCCCCAAGGATCCAGATCCCCTCATCCGTCCTTGTCCTGTCTGTCAAAACCTGTGGGGAAAATCTCACACAAGCTGCAAAACTTCAAAGTATTTCACAAGTCCGTGCTTCAGCGGAGAGTTTGAGTGTCTAAAGGCTTCCTTCAGAGGCTTTTCCATCCACATTATGCAGAAAAGATTCAAAGAAACTGCCCCTGTCAACATGACGCTGTGCAAAAAGAAGATTCTCTCATGCATACATTGCCTGATGTGCGTCGCCAGGTAGAAAATTGCGAGAAAAATTTGTGAGAAAATCGAAGCCTCGTGTTGGACGTTGATTAGACCGTCTCTCAGTTGCATTCGGCGACACAGATTTCACACACAACACTCTGGGAGATTAACGGGAGAAATGACAAAATCGGGACAAAGGTGAGAGAGAGGAGAAAAAGAGGGAGACTCACAGGAAAACAGGAGGGTTGACAGATATGCTGCTTGACATGAAAGTCATTTGTAATCACAGAAAGAGTGTTTTGGTGTTTTTTGTCTTGAATATCGGCACAAGATGTCAAATGCTGGCAGCTTCGTTTGAAAGAAGAACCCGAGCCGGTTTTCAGAACAACACATTTCCTAGAAGCAGCAGAGAGTTTTTGCTTGGAATGTAAATGCCTCTTTCTGTCTCGATTATCTTCTCCACATTCAGAGGAAAACAGTCTCGGTCTCTGAGAAGCAGGAAGGAAGCTGTGGGAGTGTTTTGCGGTCGGCGTCGGGGCAGGTCCTCGCCGCTCGGTCTCTGGACGGCCTCCCTACGCCGCCGACTCTCCGCTCGCTGTTGACATACTTGCCAATCCTCCCAGTTTGCACGGGAGACTCCCAGGTTTCCACGCCGCTCTCCTGATGCGCTCCCGGCATCCGGTTTCCTCCGCTTTTACGACACGGCTTAGAGAGAAAAAAAAAAAAAAAAATCCCGGCCTTGGACTGTCTCGGCTGTTTCTGAGGGGTCAACAAAATACATGTCACCAAAAATACAGCGTGTGTGGTTTGCTTACCTCCATGGCTGGTGGTTTTCCCTTCCGCTGAGGCCAGACTGGCTGCTGCTGCTTCGTCTGGGACCAGGACGGATTTTCTTTTTTGGTTCAAGCCGAACAGCGTCATGTTTTTCGGTCTTGGTAAACTGCAGACAGCAGCGTGAGGGGGGGTTTCTACGTCCCCAGGCTGCTTTATGTATTTTTTTTTTCTCCAAACACAACATTCAAACATCATTTCAGGTATTAGTCACTGAACGTGGCCTGTCAATTTATGCATTTTTGTACATTTATGCCAGTATGCCAGAGGAAATGGACATTACAGATGTCATTTCTTCCTTTTTTATTGAGTGAACATAGGATTATGAGGGTTGCTGATGTTTAATTTTACTTATGAGTGTGTGTGTGAGTATCTCTGGAAGCAGCTTGTCCATTAACACTGACCTAGCTGAGGATTATTGAACATGTGTGATCAGATTAGGTCACTGTGTCGGTTCTCAAAATCTGTTTTGGTGGATCGCCGTGGATTTTGGTGCTAACGTGTGCTGTGGCAGTAGAGCTGTGGTTCACAAACCTTTAAATGATGCACCACCTTTGAAGTATTTGACACCGAGGAGATTCTCTTGTTTCTGCTTCTGCTTCTTTTTCCTCTTGATGTTTGTCTCGGCTTCAGAGTGAACAAACGTCAGATTTAAACCACAAACACACACATCTGACACCTGCAGGAAAATATACAATGTGCTTTTTACAAAACTACATTTACCTTCTTTATTGAACTTATCACAGCATAGACTAATTATTTTAGGAATTATGCATGAGCCATTTTTTAAATTAACATTTTAGAAAAATCTCCCGTACCCCTAGGGGTACACGGACCCTCTCTTGAGAACCTCTGGCCTGCAGGACTAAACCTGACATTTCAGTGACCCCATGACCTTTCCCCTGGCACCAGCAGGTCCTGGGGGGCGGGGCTTATCTCCACATCTATTTGTTGGATCCTCATGATGTTTGTCGACAATGGTCATGTTGGCTAGAAGAAGAAATCTGTCCATTTTGTCGACCCCATCACCTTCCCTCTATATTTGTAATGCTGATGACCCCATGTGTTCCCTCTAGCGCCACCAGCAGGCCCAGCAGGGGCATCAGTATTAGACATAATCCACTTTTTGTTGATATATCAGAGGTGTGGATATTGGTCTTCTTTTAACGCTGAGAGAACACTGTCCTGAGACATCATGGGGCTCAGATAACTTTGTCCGGTGTTTGTGTAGTAACTGTCTTTTTTATTCACATTTTATTGTATTTTATATATTTTTTTTTATCTGTTGTATGACTCTTATCTTCTTTTTAAACCTGTCTTTTTCCTCTATTATCTGTATCCTCATTTTAATCCTCATTTTCTTAACCACTGTGTCTTTTATTTTAAATTACTGTGCAGCACTTTGATAAACTTTTTATGTTTTCGAAATGTGCGATATAAATAAAGTGGATTGGATTGGATTGGATGACTGACTGGATTATGCAGGGCCAAAATATGGGAGTCATGTAATTTTGATCCATTGCATGTCGTAGGTGTAAGTAAACAACATCAACAAGAATGCAGGCAATAAGGTCCCTAAGGCCACACGAGTTAAAGGGGCATTACGTCATTATTGATGAGAAGTGCCGGTGCCGTGGCTCAGGAGGCAGAGCAGTCGCTTGGTTCTCGGTTCGATTCCCTGGCTCCTCCAGAGAGAGCATGTCGAAGTGTCCAAGACTAAAAGCACAAGAAATCCAGTCAGTTTATCGTTTCTACGCTGCCGACGCTGCAGCTGATGACCTCAACCTTGTAAAGTCGATCTCAGAGAATATCTGAGGTTTTTTCTCTTAAAGTCATCACTTTAATCTGAATGTTTTTTCTCTGAATATCACCTCCCGTTCCCCCGGCTCTGTTTTTTTTTTTTTTTTTTCTCCCTGCAATGCGACTGATATAAATAATGACGTCACATTTTGCCCGGGGAGGGAGGTGAGCCAACTGGAGCAGACATCCAGCAGAAATGTCTGAAGAAACAAAAAATATCACCAAACCGATAAAACGGCCTTTGTTTAGGTCCCGAGCGGAGAACCGGGTCACAGAGGGAGTCTGAGTCCACGGCTCGGCTCCCTTTCAGGCCAGCAGCTGTACCTGCTGACCCCCAGCTGACACACCGCCTGGCCCTCACACACACACACACACACACACACACACACACACACACACACACACAGGATCCTGACAGCAGAGGATGGCTTGCAAAGTTTCTGTGCCAAGAAATGCAACAAAAAAAAAAATATTATCAGCATCTGTCTGGGGAGTTTCTCACCTCACAGCTGTGCAAACTATTTCATCACTTCAAACTTTTTACCCAAATTATTCCATCATTCCTGTTCAGGGTGGCTTTAATGGTGTGTGTGTGTGTGTGTGTGTGTGTGTGTCTTATGACTATGACTTATTACGTTTGTGTAATAGATGGGTGTTTATAGGATGCTCTGTCATCCAGTGCTGTGCTAAACTAATGTCGCCATTTTTTAAAAATTTTGTCTACATTTATTGATCGATACATACAAACTGTGTATATGACAGTATGAATTATTATTTCCTGGAGGGTTTTTATGTAACTCTCCTTCACATTCCCTCGCAAATTACATTTTGCATCAGTTTGAAATTTTTCATACGTGTAAACAAAGAAACGAAACAAATATCCTCTGTGACCCCTCTTTGGGAGGTGACGTTTTGCAGCCGCTGGCGTTCAATCTGAAACACACATTTTGTCATAAACGAAACAACTTGGTCATAAATATCGTTGGTAAAAATCAATATTTATTCGAAACGGTCTACACTTGATGTTTTGTAATGTTCTCTGGTGTAAGACTTTGGAGACTTTCAGATGAACCCTCATCATCAGACAGCGGGCAGAGAGGATTCAGACGTGACAGCATCAGGATGTCGGCTGTTTTTGCCCTCCTCCTCCTCCTCCTCCTCCTCCTCCTCTTCCTCCTCCTCCTCCTCCTCCTCCTCCTCCTCCTCCTCACCGTTCAGCAGCAGAAGCTCCTCCAGGAGCCCCAGCAGCCGACTCTTATCAGTCCAGGCCGAGGAGCTCCAGCTGGATGAGAGGAGCCTCCTGGCTGCGGCTGTGTGGCTTCATCTTAAATGACGTAAAGCGAGAAGAAGACATGAAATGTGGAAAAAGTGCGACTGGGAGAGGAATGGCTGTGGAGGGTGTGAAGCTTTTGGCAGGAAACAAACTGATTCAGTTTTTCTTCTCTTTTTTTTCCTCCAGTTCTCTCTTGGACTCTGTTGGTCACAGGTCACTTCAGGCTGCGCCGTGTTATTTTAATGCTACTTACTTCATATTGCATTATGATGTGGTACGCTACTTTATGCTGAGTTAAACTGAGCCATGCTACGTTACATTACATCAGGTTACGTTACGTTATGTCACTTTACGTTACATCATGTTATGTCGCGTCATGTTACTTTATGTTACTTTATGTTACCATTGTGCTATGTCATGTATTACCTCATGTTAAGTTGTATTATGTTATGTGACGTTATATTATGACATGTCAAGATAAGTTTTATTAGTTTCTGTTATGTTATGTTACATCATGTTACATTACATTACATTGCGTTAAGTTCCGCTGTGTTTACTGTATGTTGTATTACATCATGTTGCATTAAGTTATGTTATGTTAAGTTATATTATGTTACATTACGTCATATGGTGTTATGTTACTTTATTATTATTACATCATATAGATACGCTACATCACACTGCAGTATGTTACCAACAGAGAGAGGAAGCTGAACCAGGGTCAGTGGCTGCTGTGAGACAGAATAAAAAGAAGAGTGCAGTACAGTCTTTTGTCCACTGGGGGCAGAACTGAGCACTTACCAAACACAGTAGAATACATGGCGGTCAATGAGCCTAAATGCTATAAACCAATCAGTCCATTTGATTCCAGATATTGATCAGTAACTGGACTGTTCCTGTCAATGTTTCTCATGCAGACAGGATTATAAACTGAAATTATAATCCATGGCTGTAAAATGATGTCAGCTTCAGTAGATTTCCACTCGCATTGAGGCTCAGAACCACAGGAGAACCAACCTTTTGGTTCCTAAATGGTTCCACATTTCCTTCATCTGAGCTCATGGAAATGTGGCTCCTTTCTTCTGTATAAATAATAAAGTTTATTATTGTCATGTCACATTATCTTACGCTGCTTCGTGTTGCATTATTTTATGGCATCTTACATCATGTCTGCTCCTCTATAAATTCACCTTTTTGCACCTATTATATACACCTATTATATACACCTTCTGACCTGTGTGTGTGTGTGTGTGTGTGTGTGTGTGTGTCAGGTGCGTGCGAGGGGACCCTGGCGTGCTCCACCTGTCACCTGATCCTGGAACAGGAAGTGTACGACCAGCTGGGACACATCATCGACGAGGAGCAGGACATGCTGGACCTGGCTTATGGCCTCACTGAAACGTCAGTCACACATTTGAATTCATTTATTGGATTTTCAGAAAAAACATATATCATCAAAACCCAATAGTAGCAAGAGTCGATATGCAACAATACAAGATCTTGACCACAGAGTGAACTACAGGCTGTAGACAGGGCAGATTGAGACCATGGAGGCTGTGGATAAAGGTGACAGTAGCTCGGTTTCCATCCACCTATTTTTATTCGCATTTTCAGAAATTGCGAAAACAAACTTGGATGGAAATGCCAGAAATTCGAAAAACGGCCGAAAATTCGCAAAAAAGTTTTTACGCTTGGAGGGGGTGGATTTCTCAGCGTAACGATAAAAGAAAATGCGACTTTTTGCTGTGGAAACAGGTTTTGCGAATAAACGATGACTGGACCGGATACCACGTCACACTTCTACGCTACAGTCTTATTATTAGTTATTATTATTATTATTATTATTATTAGTCTCTTATTCCTTATTTAGGATGGTTCGGTACGAAGTTAGTGCTGCCTAAATAGTAAGCAGACTTCTCCCAAGAGCCGACAAGTTCAGCAGGAATCTGTCCCTGATCAGCTGTTGAGTGTCAGCTGAGTGTTTGTTGTTGTTCAGTGACACACAGACACTATCTGATGACATCATCTCACGGCGCACTCTTCTCCCAATAATCGCAAAACAAAACTAATGGAATCGGGCATAAATTCGCATTTTCTTTTGCGCATTTTGACAAAATTCGCTCAAAAATTTCGATATATTTGGATGGAAACCCAGCTACTGTCTTTTCCATATATAATAACTGCCAATGATGGCAGACACAGTATTTAGCCAACTGTTTTGCAACTTTTCTTGCCAGTCCAGCAAGTTGGAGTCCTCGCACACACACATCTTGTGGACATGCCCCAGCAAGGGCGCGGGAAGGGTGGTGCTGAGGGTGCTGCAGCACCCCCTGCTGAGGAGGGGTGGAATAAATGTCAAATTAATTTTACCACATTTCAAAGTCATTTTCTTTTGAAAATGACTTGATTGTGGCAGTCACTTAAGGTGTGGACAGGGGGAGAAAGTAAAACGTGTATTAATCTACTGCACCTAATGCAAGGAAAACGAAAAACATGTAAAACGCGTGCAGAGGGGCAATCACACCGAGACACATCAGGCGGCACCATCAGTCGGTATCAGGCGAGCCGGCCGCGGCACCGGCCAGCATGAGGCAGCTCACCTGTCAGATCCGGCAGACCGCTGGTTGCCGGATGATGCCGCGGCGGGCTCGCCTGATGCCGACTGATGGTGCCGCAGCATGTGCGGGTCAATACGGTAGTCTAGAAAACTAGTGATTTTTTTTTCTCGTGCGCCCCCAAGTAGACTGCGCCCTGGGCAGTTGCACTGCCCATAGCAGAAACCGTCCCTGCTGCCGAGTCTGCCAGCACAGCGGGATGCTGCTGCAACTCTCTCTCACTTGTTTGCGCTGCGCTCGCACAGCTGGTTGTCTGTCTGTCACTGAAAGTTTAGCCTCCAAATCAGTGGTGTAGTCTACGTGATACACAGGTATACGGCGTATACCCACTAGAAAAGGTCCCGCATTTCCGTATAACCACTTAAAAATGCGCAAAGATACGTATGAGTATGTTTTTTTGACATAACGTTCACTTTCTCCTTCATAAAGTCGCCTTCTCTGTGTTACGAAGCGCCTCTTTTTGACCATATTTCGGGGGACACTACAGCTGGAGCTAACGTTAACGTTTCAGAAAGGGAGCCTGTGTGTGTGTGCGCGCGCAGGTGCACCCCCCTCCCCACCCACCCACCCCATACGCAGCACCCCCTGGCAAAAAGTAGTTCCCGCGCGCATGTGCCCCAGGCTACCAAAGATCAAAATTATGATTTTACAATTATATCCACATGCAGAGATGGCATTTGCAAGTGTTTGATATTTCGACCATTTGTAACTGAAGCATGTGTCCATGTACATATCGAAGGAACAACCAATCTCTATAATTGAGACAGACTTGGTGGATTCATTGATCAAGACAATATCTGGAGTATTTGGACAGCTTCCAACAATATTGTTAAATGTGTTATCAGGTTGAAATGAGGCAAACCAGTCACTTTTAACAGTTTTGTTGATGTGGAGTTGTGTGTGTTGTTGCTTATCTGTGTCACACAAACACAGATAAGCACGCTGAGAATCGTGGCTACGAGCAGGCAGGTGACTGACATCTGGCGAACTCCGTCCCCCTTGACAGCCAGCGGGCTGTGAGCCAATAGAAATGCAGGAAGTGGGTCATTGTGGCAGATCCCCCCCCCACCCCCGCTGCTGCTGTTCTCACTGATTGTTTATTTAGTCAGATATGACTGTAATTGGGGCAAAGCCTCTTAATGCCTCTTATGGTGATTAAACAAATCGGATCAGCGCTCACTCATTAATCAAATCCCTCAGAGGAGATACGGAGCCGATGAGGAGCTGCAGCTCAACGTCTGCACCGTCCAGTTCAGACGAGCTGCAGCTCAATGAGAGAGAATATAACACCAAACCAGACACAGCCACTGCAGTCTGACATGGACTGAATAAAAATATTACGTGAATTTTGTTGATTTTTTTGAGCAAATTTTAGTTTTTTAATTGCAGTATTTTTTTTTTTACAAGAATATTGATTATTTATTTATTTTTATTTTATTTTATCTTTTATTTTATTTAATTTTATTTTTTATTTATATCCTAATTTAATTTAATTTTATTTAATTTTATTTATTTTATTTTTGCATGTGTAGAGTCTCCTTAACTTGCTTGTTAACGTGTGGGACTGAAAAAGGCCTCTCATGATGTAATGATGTCCTCCTGCCACAGCTGGGAAAACTGGAAAAAAGGTAAAGGATCGTATAAAACAAGGTTTTAGGGTTTTAGGGTTTCATGGCGTGACTTGGAGGCAAAAACGGTGGATCTACCAGCAAGGCCAGTTGGCAACAACAACAGCAACAACAACAACAACAACAACAACAACAACAACAACAACAACAACAACAACAACAAAAAGGGGGAGAGTCTGTTAATTATAGGAATGACAAGCACTGAAAATCAAAAATTTCTGCCTGCAACGTGTCATGGGTCAGGCAGGCCAGAGGTTCGCCTTCCTGTTAAAGGGTGCAGTGTACACACACACACACACACACACACACACACACACACACACACACACACACACACTCACACACCAGTATGGCTGAATTATCCATGTTTGTGATGTTTTCTCTTGTTTTTCCGTGACAAACTAATCCCCATCAGGTGTTGTCCCAGAGACGCTTAACAGCCTGTGATTAAGAATGTTTTATGCATAGACACAAACACACAGACGCTCACACACACACACACACACACACACACACACACACACTGTTTTTGCTGGCTGGCTGGCTCGGGTCCACATTTCTCACATTTCCCGTCAGAACGTGTCATTACCTGTCATGTCGGACACGACTGAGCTCCAGTCCAATTAAAGACTCTCAGCTCGCTGATTTCTCCCACATGTAGCCTCCTCAGCGCCACACACACACACACACACACACACACTGCATCACCTCCACATCTGGAATAACAGCTGTTGCATAAGAAGAGCTCATATGGGCGTCACCTGACCCTCTCTGAGGAAGTTTCACCGCCCAAACCTCCGCTGGCTGCTCGGTTACATAACCACCGATCCACTCAAATTAACCAAGACAGCCGTACAGGAGACATCTAATAAGTAACATCACAACTTAAACCTCTAACATGTCTAACAAGAGAGAGGCCCTCTGCTTGTTACCGAGCCGGCTTCACACCAATAACATGAGAATATCAGATCGACTTTAATTAAAACTGACTTGAATACGTGATGCTGTGCTGCTGTGGAAATTATGATGATCCATCTGGTGTGAGCGGAGAATAAATTGGATTTAATCTCCTGCAGACGTACACCAGTCAGCATTACCATGTCACTGCTACCCCCCGGGCTTTTGAATGCAATTTTATTTATTTTTTTTCCCCCTTTAGACTTAATACAACTTTGACAGAAGAACGAATCAGAAAATATGAAAAAAAAAAAAAAAAAATGTGTTCCATTATTTAGGATAAGTGGTGTTTTTTTCTTCCACACCATAAATTCCTGTCTTTTGTTAATAGACTGTGGCTCCTGTTTGACTGTGGAGTGACGTTCTCATGCCTGACAAACACTTGAAAAGGCTTTTCTCCCAATCAGGACACAAGACTTACAGCGTCAACGCCGGTTTTCCCACCAATCAGGACTTGCAGATTTGAAGCGTCACTGCTCAGTGGACTGCCTCAGGAGTTTGTTCACGCTAATGAAGACTTAAAAATAACATACATTTTGTAAGAAAGTGAAAGTATTCCACAATAGGAGGCTAACTAGGTCTAAATAAATTAAAATTTTGTTATCTGAAAGTCTGGCCCCCACAGTGTCTGCTAGCATTCATCATACAGCAGCCAGTCAAAAGCATTAAAATGAATAAACTTCAGCGAATTCACAAAACTATTTGCTCAAAGTGTGGAGGCGACTGGGTTTTTCCTGGTCCCCCCACATGCATCTTTGTCTTTCTTTCCTTTTTACTGGGTGTTTTATGTTTGTGTGTTTGTTTTTTAAAAAAAGTTAGAAAGTATTGTTTTTTCTCCCCAAGGCTGGCTCTCAAATGAACACCTGTCAGTCTGCCAAATGCAGGTTGTTTTTTTTTAGTCTAATATTACATCTGAAAACATTAAAGATGCAGGTTTAGTCAGCAGCTGGTTGCCTGGTAACCACAGCTGGCAGTGGGGCTGCATTTTAATCACATTTGATATCAAATTCATGTCCGACAACAGGCCTAGTTTAACATTTCCCACTTTCATTGACAAGGAAAACACAGGGAATGATGTTTGGTTCAATTCACATTTATTGCAGCTGTATTATAATGCTAATTTTCTTAAAAAAAAAAAAAAAAAATACAGTGCATCTCAATCTTCTTTTTTTAGAGAAAAGAGTTTTGACTATAGTGGAGATTCAGTAACATTAAAATCCAGTAGCTGTATTGGCTGGAGATACAAACGTTTCTATCTAATGAGTAAACGGAGTAAAATGTGTGTTTCCTGTGTGTTGTGTCCAGGTCTCGTCTGGGTTGCCAGGTCTGCCTGTCCAGGTCTCTGGAGGGGGCGACGGTGCGGGTGCCTGCGGGCCTGTTTGACATGAGACGGGCCGACAGCAGCGGCTCCTCCAGCTCCGCATAACATTCGTCTTTTACCGTCTCCAACCTTTTCTCCTTCTGTTGCCGCCTCGTCCTCCGGCTCTCAGACACAGACAGAAAAAACACTTTGCAGAATGTTGAATTCACACGTATAAGGATGTAAAGACAGAGCTACGCTTGTATTATCATAGAAATGAGTATAAATAAATTCATAAGTCCTTCCTCGTCAGTGTATTTTTTTGCTGTCCTGTTGCACTTCACTTATGAAAGTCCATTTATTGCAGATTTCACCTCAGAGAGTGACGAACTGTGTTTCCATTCCCAGCACGTTTTTGTTTTATCACGTTTATTTTGTCATTTCTCATCTTTCCACTTCAAAGAATCCAGGTTGAACTCGGTGCTCTCGTCCTCTCAGAGCACGGAGCCGCACTTCTACACGAGTGGGATGTTCCCATCTCCGTGAAGTACCCTGCTGCATGCTGGAGACACACACACACACACACACACACACACGAGGAGTCAATCACAGAAACGGAGACATAACTCAGCGAGGAGCGACGTGAGCGATGACAGTCGGCAGCTCAGAGGAAAACCTGCCAACACCCCCATCCATCAGGAGGATGGAGGAGGGTGGAAAGTAGGACAGAGGAGAAGAAAGGGGCTGACGAGGCCAGAAATATGACGCAGAACGAGCCAAAACATATGTCGAGAAGCAGTTTTCAAATATTAAAACTGCCTCTGATGCACTGGCTTATGCTTTCCAGGCAAACCCAGCGGCCCAAATCCAACTATTGTGAGTTTATTTTGCAGAGGCTGAGAGGAATTTCCCCGCCTGGAGGTCAGAACAACAAGCTGGTGACCTGGAAAGTCACCGGTTTGAATCTCCACCTGGCTGGGAAAAAAATATGAGGAAAAGCATGAGAGGGAATGCTGGCTCTCCTCTGGCCTGGCAGCCGCTGTTCGGGCGCCGCGCTCGGTGAGAGGCTGCCTGAGGATGAAGCAGGACGACGCCGACACACTGGAGAACCTGGATGAAAGGTTTGAAGTGCAAAAAAGTCGAGGAAAAAAAGAGTTTAAGTCATAGTTTTGCAGGATCTTTGATAAACAAATTCAAATTGACTTATCCTCTAACATGTTTACATACACAGTCTTGTATCTCTGGATTATTTGAGCACAGTTTGATGGTTTCATGTCCATCCAAGTGTTGAAAAGCTCAAGCAGCCTCAAACAGCCTGGCCCCACAGACCAAGAGGAGTGGGACAACACATAGAAAAATCTCGACATATCGCGACACTTCCTCTTTTGCCGCATTGATTCACACGTGCCAAATATCGCTCTTTGAGTTTTTAACTGAATTTGCACAGACGCACATTTGAGCTCCTTGTTTTGTTTGAACTGGAGCTGCTGGGTCATGTTCACGTGTGCAGATTAAAACACTGACAACACGACTGATTCCTGCTTATGGGAAAATTATTTTGCCTTGGCACTTTGTGGGTAAAATGTCGTGTTAGTATCGAATCACCAGTTACCCGTCGATGCCCACCCCTACAAACCAACTGTAGTTTTATTTAGATAAAAACACAAGAGCCGTGGTGTTTTCAGTTTGTTTCTTGAAGGCGTCAGGCATCAGGAAGCAGCCGGAAATACATGAACCCAACCCTCACCCGTAACGTACAGATTCTATTTCTATGGGTTTTACTCAACCAGTGAGATTATTCCTGCCTCCAAAGCAGGTCTGCTTTCAAGAAATATTCACAACCAAAACTATAATCTGCAGAGGAAGTGGCTCCGATTCTCCCCCCGCAGAGAGGGAACAGAACAAATGCCATAAAAACAGCCTGTAAAAGACTATAATTTTGCCATAAAAGAGCCCGCGGAGTGGATGCTGAGGGATTTGTTTTGTTACTGTACGGAAAGCGATTCGTGCCTCGCAGCTCTGCGGACAGCCAGAGCACACGAAACTTTTTTTTTTTATAAGAAAAAACTGACTGGCCGGCCTCAGACCGCTGTTTTGAACGGCGTTTGAAGATAATTTGAAGCGACTTTTTTTGTTGCACAGATCGAAACAAAACCTCTTAAAAGCAAAGCCAGTAAGATGGAGGAAATGGTCAGTTTCACTTCAAATTTTACAGCGTTTGGGATGAAAGTAATGAGAGTGTTTTACTGATTTGGCAGCGACGCAGCAGGTTACATCACTGATTGCACAACATAACACAGAGGCTGTTTTGTCCCAAACACGACTGCAGGTCATGAAACTGAGCGGCTCCAGTGCCTGTTTGGTGGTTGGCCCTGAGCGTGTTGGTGTTCAATTAGAGTTAAATTCCAACGACGATGGCCATTTAAAAAAAAAAAAAAAAAGTCACAGGTCACTTTGCTGATGCTGATGCAAAGTGTGAGAAACTCCTCCGAGTGGTGGACAGAGGTTAGGAATGAAGCAAAGTTCAGAGAGGGGGGGGGGGGGGGTATTTTTAGATGTGGGAGGTCAAGTCGAGAGGGGAGGAAGTGAATCTGAAAAATGACACTAAATGCTTTTTTTTTTTTTTTTTTTTTTTTTGCTGTTACCTAGCAACGATTCAAGCTTTTCCTTTTTCCTCTCTAAACCCTCGGTGCAGGGAGGGATGCACTTTGTCTTCTGGTTGGTCTGAAATAAGCAGAAGAGGAAGAGCTGGGGAGTTAGTCTGAGCAGCGATGGCCACCAGACAAAGAAAATGAGCAACTCAAACTGCATCAACAGAAAATACAAAGCCCCGCCCCCATTGTTTGATTGACAGGTGCAACACACACACAGAGAGAAGACGCTTGCGCAGATTCCTCTCCTCCTCTTCATAAAGTTTTACTGTGCTCATCATCATAAAGCAAATGTTCCTGCATGCTGCCATCACACCGAGGTCTCTCTCAGCCCCGGTAACTGTACAAAAGGTCAAAGGTCACGCACATTCCACCACTTGCAATTATGGGAGAATTAGAAGCAGAGGTAGAGCAGACGAGCGTCATCAGGGTTAGGCTTTAGGTACAGAAAGTGTAGCTTAGTGCTATCTAAAAAAACATTTGTGCATTTCTGAATGACAAAAGACAAAAAGACAGACTAATTTAATGTCCACTTAATGCACACTTAATGTCCATAATTGTATACTGTATATAGGATTGTATATAGGAGTGCACATACATACTTATTTTTATCTTATTTTACTTGCACAGTGCTGGAGTTGTTGCCATCACATTTCACTGCTGCTGTACTTGTACATTCATGCATGTGACAAATAAAAAATCTTGACTCTTGAATCTTGACTTGTAATGCACAGGGACACGGTGAAGTTGTGGCTGGTTGTCCTGCAAATGGACCCGAACTCTCCTGTCCGACGCTGCAGCCGGTCTGCAGTGCCAGTCCAAGTCCACTTCTGCTGTATTAACAAGGGGAAAAGGGTCATTCCTCCAGGCTCCTGGCTCTAAAGGCTTGTCCTGAGTCTCTTCATTAATCCTGGCTGTGTTTTGGGCGTAACATGCAGTGAACCAATCAGAGGCCGTCTCCCGTCCCCTCTAACAGCCAGGTGTGTCTCACCTTGGTGGGCTGCTGTTCTAATGGAGGATTCTCCAGGTGAGAAGGAAGGAGACGGAGTGAAAGCTCACGAGCAGATCATATAAGTAATATAATATAATATAATATAATATAATATAATATATAATGCCATTATTTTTAGTACAGAAAAGAGCAGTTAGAACTATTCACAGAGCTGAATTTAGAGAACATACCAACAGATTATTTGCTATGTCAGGGTTATTGAAACTTAACAAGATAATAGAACTGCAGACATTATTAGTTATGTTTAAAGCCAAAAACAGAGTATTGCCAGAGAACATGCAAAAACCTTTTGTGTTTACCTCAGAAGACGAAAATCAAGTTGCTCGGACCGCTTTAAAACAAATGTGTGTTTCTGTTGCCGGTGTAAAACTTTGGAAGTCTCATCAGAATGACTTTAAGGGTTGTACAGATATTGTGCAGTTTTAAAAAAAAATGTATAAAGAGAGACAAATTAAGAAATATGCATCTGAAATTTAACTGGATGTTTATCTTTATTTGTTTTGAGTTTGTAACTTAATGGGTTATTTTTGCTTTAAGTTGTTGTCATGAAGGGTGCAGTCGATGATGTAGGTAAATGATGAGCAAAGGGTGACTGGAGATGAGGGACCATCCAAGATTCCTTGTGTTCAGTGAGGGGCCGACAAAAAATAAGAATTATCTTCTTCTCTCTGCTCCTTTCCAATCATGAAAAGCCTCAATTTGAAGTATGTGTTGTGAATTTTTTTGTACTAATTTCAGAATGCATTATTGTGCATTTTCATGGAGGGAACACATAAAACATGAGCTCCCTGAGGTGAAGCAGCGTCCCTTGTTTCGCAGTTTCCTGGCTGAACACAGGGCCACTTTCAAAAATGGACTTTTCCCAGGTGGAAAAATGCCGGAATCCTCCTTTACAGCCGCTGCTGTAAACAGGGAAACTTACGCAACCGACGACCTCCAGTCGAGCCGAGAGTCAAAGGTTGTAATTATAACGAACACCCATGACCAGGTAATGAGGGAGCATATACACACACACACACACACACACACACACACACACACACACACACACACACCTATACCTCACATTCCTGCCAAAACCCTCTGAGGAATGCTGTTGAACCATTTCCTTTAGATACACACACACACACACACACACATACACAACCTCTCTGCCTTTTTCCAAGAATAAAGACCCTGTTTATAGTCACACACACACACACACACACACACACACACACTTTCTCGCCTTCATCTGTTGACTTCAATAGGTGGTCAGTTCTTTGTAAAGACGTGTGGGTCTTTATTTAGTCTAATTGTGTCTTGTTACATAACGCGTGTGTGTGTGTGTGTGTGCATGTGTGTGTGTGTGTGTGTCTTTGTGTCAGATCAAGGGCTTCAGTCTCTAATAAGAGGTAATAAGGGAGATTCATGGTCTTTGTGGTGTAAATTACACACAGGTTGAGCAGGGCGGTGAGAGTTCATCATCTGTCTCTGTGGGTTTAAGTCTCCTGTGTTTTGTGTGTGTGTGTGAGTGTGTGTGAGTGTGTGTGTGCGTGTGGGGTGGGGTGGGGTAATCCTAAACCGTAAATACAGTTACATCAGCTGTTAGGAACTCAGGTCAGTGGAACCCACCTGGACAACCTGTGTGAGAATAAAATACGGCTTTAACCTCGATGGCAGCGTTCAAACACACACACACACACCGTATATCAACACACACAGGCACTCAGATACAGCCCCAGGCATGTATACAAACCAGCACACACACACACACATACACACACAGATCTACTCTGTATACTGTATATGCAAACACTTAAGGGTGCCATATGAAGCATTTTAAACATCAATGCATCATTTTGCTAATAAATAGTGATCTATTGGTATACTGACAGTAAACAAATGAGTATCAGTATAATAAATTAGTTTGAGCAGGTTTTAATTTTTTAATTTGAACTCCAGACAGTGGTGTCTTCAGCATCAGCAGGCTTGACAGAGCAGCGTCTGAAATCTGGATCAGATGGTTTCAGAAGGTCAGGTGGATCTTTGATCTGTCATGATGAGGATTTAATGGCCGTGACGCATCGGGCTGTTAGAGTGCCGTCAAAATCTCACAGGTTACGTTTTTTTAGACAGCAGTGAATGGACTTGTCGTACTTGAGTCCAGGTTTCAGACTCGAGTCAGACTTGGACTTGTTTTTTTTTTCATGACTTGTGATTCAGACTCGAGCGCTGATAAACGACTCGGATTCAAATGCGGAAAACCGGAACTCAACTCGGACTCAACACTGGTGACTGAGACTCGACTCGAACACCGAGGAGCTGTGACTCGACTCGAACACCGAGGAGCTGTGACTCGACTCGAACACCGAGGACCTGTGACTCGACTCGAACACGACTCGAACACTGAGGAGCTGTGACTCGACTCGAACACGACTCGAACACCGAGGAGCTGTGACTCGACTCGGACTCGAGGTCTAGTGATAGTTTGACTCACTTGATGTGGACCGTGGACATGAACCTGCCACTGGGCGACTCTTTCAGTTCCCCTCCACGTCTGCTAACCCCCAACTAGGGCTGGATAATATGAGCTCAAATCAATATCATGGAGAATTGAACAGTTTACCTCACTGACAATTAATGAAGGAATTTTTTTGTTAATATTGAATTAAGAATTAACATCACAAGTTTCAATGTCTTAAGACATTGAAACATCACAATATCAACAACATCACGATATCAACGTTGATTCGCTTTGCAAAATCAACACTTAATTCAATATTAATTCACAGTTGTGCCTTCAACATTAGTTCACTCATGTTGAAACGTAAGACATTGAAACAACATCACAATATCAACGTTGATTCGCTTTGCAAAATCAAAACCAAATTCAACACTGATTCACCCATGAGTTATGATGTTGATTCAGTGTTGAATAAATGTTAAAATGCCAGCTGGGCAATGATAATTTCAGGATAGAACATGGAAGAGGACAATAGGTTTAATCAACATACAGATCTTGTGTAAATTTCAATGTTGATTTATTGATAGGTTGTCAACGTTTCCGCAATTGTTAGCTTTATATATTATTTCAACATTGTTTCAATGTAGAAACAACAACTGACATGTTTTAAATTATATTTCAATGTTGAACGTCGGTTGAATGCCAGCTGGGTTGATTACAACACTGGTGGCGACAACCTCTGAACTTTGAATACGAGCAGAACAGCCACTGAAATGTCTCTGCTAGACTTCAGTGCCTTATATCACCACAGTGGTAGTCTTGGTCCTCGTATTTCTCCACGTTAAGACTGCATATCCCATCAGCCTCGTTGCTTCATGCTCCTCCTTCCCCTCCCTGAGGAGGAGCAGGCTTCTGGAGATGTGTTTTGTAGTAAAACAGAGGTCTTAAAAGTCACATGGTAAATGCTTTATCGATGTCAAAACGCTGCATGTACAGCAGCTTTAAACTGTCCTCTGGTCAGCGCTTTGTGGAGTGTCGGTGGTGCAACAGGATCAAAAGCGAAACCCCGCCGACCCACGCGGTGACAGGAACGCTTTATTCCCCCGACATGAAGGACGCTGACCTGCCACCAAACATGAATCACATACGTGTCAGCCATCAGAGCGGGACATGGTGGGGGGTGGGGGGGTTGCTTTTGAAGCCTTGAAATTGCGTGGGCGGGTAGGTGGGCTCGATCAGTGAGGCTCGGTGTCTTCAGATCCAGCTCACAGCTCCTCTCACGGCTCGTACACCTCCTTTCATAAGAACGACCTCTTTATTCTACATTACTTAAACAGAGTTGTGTTGCATACTATTATGACTCCTTCTCTCCCTTAAAATATCTGAGAATGTTATAATTTGGAGGATTATGGCTGAAACACTTTTATTAGATATTTTGCATGCTTGTCTTCTGTTTTGGGGGATTATAGCGCAGGATTATAGTTATTCTGTTGTAAATTGGTGTATAGAAAACCTTTATGAAACATTTGTGATGTCATTTCAATCAGGAGAGACTCACGGGAATGAAAGAGAACCAACTAAATATGGAAAGGTTTGTAAAAATGCCATCAGGATTCGAGGAGCCTTCCTGCAGGAGTTCCTCAGGGAACCGTTTGGGTTCCCCTGACGCTGCCGTCCGAAACCTCAAAGCATTTTTACAGCCGTGTGAAAGGTGGGCGAAAGAGCTGCATGAAAGCCTAATCTTTCTCTTTTAATGCCAGCAAAGGTCAGACTGCCTGCACCCCCGCCCACCTCCACTGCTGCACGCATGAAAAACGGACATACACACACACACACACACACACACACACACACACACACACACACTCACACACATACAAAAGCGCGTCGGCAACACTTTGAAGCAGGGAAGCCTTCAGGAAGTTTCCCCATGTTGCCAATCCCCAAAGTAGCCACGAGCCACATGATGACACAGTCAGGTGGCTGATAAGAGGGTGATAGGAGGTGTGTGTGTGTGTGTGTGTGTGTGTGTGTGTGTGTCTATCATTCTGTACATGCATGCATATCTGTCTGTCAGTATGAGGCTATTGAAAACTACTTTGAGGCACAGACCTGTACACGTGTGAACTTGCATATGTTTGACAGTGGATCCTTGCTTGGTGTGTGTGTGTGTGTGTGTGTGTGTGTGTATGAACATGCATGAGGGAAGCATCTGTACAGCACAGAGAGGACAGATGGGAGCTGCAGGCCAGGATCCAATAAGAACTGAAGCCTTTGTAGATGAGAGGAAAACCTGCACGCTGATTTTGAGCCGCTGAGTTCGACTGATGTGTCGGCCAGTGTTACCCGCAATGCATTATGGGTGTTTGCGTGGGTCACGTCACCCATGTTACGTGATGTTTGTTTCCAGTGCTCACCTTGTGCTGGTCTGACCTGGGTCGTTGCGCTCTAACAGGTGTGTGGCTGTTTGTGTGACCCAGCATCTCATTCCTCTCCGTCCAAACACATAAATCTGTGTTCTCCTGTTACATAACTGAACCCGCTGCTTTCTAGCTGTTGTCCGAGCAATTGCTGCGAGCTGTAATTTGTGTTATTTACACCTACAAATGTCAAACAGAAAACCTCTTTGAGTGCAGTGACATGTTTTTCTTCAAAGGCCGCCGAGTCCCATAAACCATCACAGTCGTCTTCTCGAAGCGCTGTAATGTGCTTGTTTTGTTCCTGCGACTTGTAAAAGCGATCGAATGCGAGTTTGCACTGTGAATGTGATCTGCAGCACGTAGCGGCTTAATCAACCTCAGATGCAGGAGGAGTTGCGTTGCAGCCACAGAATGTGTGTCAGGAAAACAAAAGCGGAGGTTTGTGTCCGGGGAGCTGCAGACAGCGCGGCCAGCAGGAAAACAGGGCTGACCGCCGCTCTGACCCCGGCTCATGAGCGCAGATAGACGGTATCAAGAGTGACCTCACCGCTCAGAGCTGGCCGAGGAGCCGAGGAGCCGAGGAGCCTCTCCGAGAGGCCAGCACACCCTCAACGCCGAGACCTGAGATCCCCTCCTCTCGCTGCAAAACAAAAGTAAACTGCGGTGTTGCCGGGGAGCAGCAGCACCTGCACAGCCAGGGAACACACACACAGCCCGCGGGCGAAAACACACCGAGGTGTGTGAGAGAGGAGGAGACGCACAGTCAGCTGTCAGAGACGTGCAGCATCACACACACACACACACACACACACACACATGCACACACATGCACAGTACAGGCTCTGCGAGGCTGCTGCATCACTGTTATGACAACGTTTGTACCTGCCAGCTGGGGAATAAAACACCTTAAAATCACTTCCTTCAACATATTTTTGGAGACGTGCTTCCATATTTCATATCTTATGAAAGCTCCACACTTTAAAAACAAGGTCAGGGAAGGTCGAGATCTTTATGTTTCATTCACTCTTTGTTCCTGTCAGTGTTTCTTACCTAGACTTAACTTGTTTGGTCTGAATTTAGATCCCATTTAGCCTGGACGGATTTAAACCCCATTTATGAGCGGTTTGATGCAATGTGTGAGTAAATACAAGGAATATAAGACATGACATGAAACGATAGATAGGTAGATAGATAGATAGATAGATAGATAGATAGATAGATAGGTAGATAGATAGATTTACCTTTATTGCTCCATAAGGGGAAATTCAAATGACAGCAGCAACAAAAGGTACCATCAAAGCAAGAAATAACAACAAGGCAAGACAAGTTTCGCCTGTATCCCTATAGGAAATTTAAAAAAAAAAAAACGCAATACCTATATACAAAAAAAAAAAAAGAGATGAGGTGGAGATGAAGATGTGTATTCATGTTTGTGTTAAGATACTGTGCATTAAATATATGTAAGGAAGAATGAGTGTGTTTCTTCTTGTTGTGCAGAGTCTTGTCTGACAGGACTGCTGATCAATACCAGTGACTCTAGCTGTTACCTGGAAGTGTCAGTGCATCATGCAGGGCAGAAACACGATGACAGGTAATGTGCACCTGCACAGGCTCCGCTGCAAATACCTCACAGCTTTGTTTTCTGATTTGACGCCAAGCCAGCTTCAAGCCTCATCTCCCTCCTGGGCATGGAGGAAATCAATCTGCACGTCCCAGAATCTGACAGCTGGCTGATTTACAGCCTGCGAGTGCTGCAGTGTCCCTGCCCGGCAGGCTCGCATATGTCAAGGCAGTTCAAGGCACGGTAATCCCTGTAACTGTTTCATTTACATACAGGCCATTCGTGCTGACGAGATTTATTTTTATATGCACAGAGATAACCAACATCCCGACAGGACACTAGTCAACATTCAGTCATTTGTTTCAGCTAAATAAAAACATGTTGCAGATAAAATATTAAAACAGACCCTGATATTTTAATCAGACTATCCGGCACATTGCAGATGGACAGTTAGGAACATTTGTTAATTAGTGGGTTTTTATTTATTCAGCACTGTAACATAAACACATATTTTTGCTGTTCTCCTCAGCGCCCCCTGCTATGTGGTGTACCTCAGGGCTCTGTCCTTGGACCATTCCTCTTCTCATTATACATGCTTCCTCTGGCTCATCTGTTCAGACGCTTTCATGACACATCATGCCGCTGTTATGCCGATAACACACAGATGTATTTCTCAGCCAAACCCTGTGAGTCCTGAGCCTGAGAGAGCAGAAACACCCAAACACAATCTCATAAAAAAGGATCTGTGTGGCGCTGAGACTCTGCTGTGGCTCCAGATGCTGCCATGTTTTCCTGTGAGAGCAGAAAAGTGTTGAAACCAGCGTTTGAACCCTCCTGATGTGATTGGCTATTTGTATGTTGTGTATGTGTTCCCCATGTTGTGTTTATTTCTTATGATTTGTTACGATTTTACTATTAATTTTAGAATTTTACTAGTATTATTATTATTTTATTTCCTGTTATTCTATTTTAATTTTTAGATTTTGGCACTGTGCAGCTGTTTTTAATTGTACTTTATCAATAAATTTGACTTGACATTATGTAACATGTTGGCAGGATTCTGCCTCCTAAGCCGAGCCAGTGCAACCAAGTCAGCACAGTGTTTTTTTTAATGTGATGTACGGTTGGAAAGTACAATGAGAATATGATAAATATGACAGGTAATCTTGTAGGGATTCAGTCTGTATTTCTTTCAGCGACGTGTTTCTGTGGATTCAGGAGTCGACCTGACTGTTTATGGTGCTGCTTTGTGCTGAACTGCAGGGTGAAAAGGTCATGAATTAGGCTTTAGGCAAACAGCAACTCAGTCATATTTGATTCATACACGGCTGAATTCAAAGTTGAGCTCCTTCCCAAAGTTTCCTTGCAGTAAATATCTGCATTAATGACGCAGTAATAATTTAACAGCTGTCACAAAAGCTCTCTGGGAGTCTTCAGATTGAAACCAGAAGCTGAACTGAACTGCAGCAGGTTTTCTTGAGGAACTTCTCCATCCAGGTTTCATGAACCCTGAAGGAACTCGCTTGCATGCCACGTGGCCGAGCTTTGTTCAATCCCACAGGACTTTATTTTAAACTCTCGATCCCGAGGTTTCCAAAGATCCCACACATGAGCTGCTGAATTCCAGGGAAATGTGTCTGAAATGATGCACAAGACATGGAGATCTTTTCTATTTGATGTGATTCTGGAGCCGTAAAACAACGACACCTTGGCTTTGAATATTTCCCTCAGTATCACAGTGATGGAGCTTCAGCAGAGACACAACATGGACGAGACTCTGTGCCACCATGTGGGAAATGAAATGTTTTTGCTAACATTTGAGGGAAAATAAGAGTTGAAGGTATTAAAATATGTTGTTTCTTCTTAGGAGCCTGGGGATGGATTTATGTACTTCCTTTACAAACCTCTAGTTTTTTGCCTTATGAAGAGCCTGTGGGGTTAAAGCTTTCTATAGTTGGTCAAAGTGCTGGGAACTGCAATCCAGTGTGCAGACATTTCTCTGATGTTGACCTTCAATGGACGTTTTCATCAAACTGTAGACCTGTGCATGTAAAATAAATTTATCATTGTTGTTGCAGTGGCACATAGTGGTTGCATTATTATTATTATTATTATTATTATTATTATTATTATTATTATTTTATGTTTTCATTCCAGTGACAGCCGTGGATGGAGGCATCATGTTTTCATGTTTTCCATACCATTCTTGAGGACGCAATATCTCAGCAGTGCCTTGAGGGAATTTCTTCAAATTTGGGTCAAATGCCCACTTGGACTCAAGGATGAACTGATTAGATTTTGGTGGTCAAAGGTCAAAGGTCAAGGTCACTGTGACCTCACAAAACATTTTTTGGGGCAAAACACAAGAATTCATACGCTGACACAAAGTTTCACGCAAATGTCTTACAAGATAAAATGATGACAAGATGACATGAAATTGATGGAGTGATGATATTTTATATCCAAAAGGTCAGAAGTGAGTTTCACTGTGATATCATAATAGTCTGCAAAAACAACTATCTGGCCATTTTTCAACACCATAACTCAGGAACAGAAGGGGAGACTGTGACCAGACTTCACATTTGGTCGGACACTGAATATTTGACACTCGTCTTGGGTGACGCCTCTAAACTGCATGTGGTGACGGTGCAGATCTTCTGTGCTGTCGGGATGAAGATGTCTTTCAAACATCCACATTTTAGGATTTGGAGCTTCTTTGCAGTCACAGACATTTATTGAAGAATTGTCTACTGTCACGGCTACAACTTTGTGCTCTATCAGGATCAGCTCTATTGGCCATGCATGTGAGCACATACAAGGCACATGACTCTGGTTCAGTGTTTGTTTTCTCAGTGAATTTACACACTACCAGTTTGTCACAGGTGCTGAAAATCCTTGAAACCACTGGAAAAGTGTTTGAAAAGTGCTTAGATTTTGAATTAAGTGCTTAAAACTGCGTGAAATTGTAATTGCATTACTCCAATAGCAGATTGCTGGGTCGGTGACACATTTTGAAACTTGGAACTTTGACGTGTTTTCCTTTGAATTCATCTCCCTTCTGTAGAAAGCTGTCACTAAACCCAGTATTGGTTGTTTATGGCACAATAATGTCTGATTTCATGTGACGAAAAAGAGAAATAATCAGCTATTATCACGTGTAATTTACTGCAGCCTTTAGGCGGTGAGAGGGGCTTGAAAATGCTTGAAAAATGCTTGAAACTGATCTAAGAAAAGGTGTAGGAGCCCAGACACTCATAAAGATCCAACAGAACAAAGAAAGACGGTGAATAAGAAGCTAGACAACGACAACAGGAGCAGTTTTCCAAATGCCCTCGACTAGGATGGTTTGTTTACCCCTGGAGCTGAGAGAACCATCTTATGATGGATGCGTGACGAGCCCCGTGAGCTAATACCTTTTATTAAATTCCTTCAAAGTCTTCACTACAAATATCATCGGGTCAGACAACTGAGCTGCACCTTGACTGCCTGGCAGAGGTATGTCTGCTTGATATTATTATCTATCTGGGACAGAAGTGCCATCCAAAGGAAACACCTCAACATGATGTAAATCTGCGGCCGATTCCAACCTCGCCGTTAAAAGTCAATCTGATGCCAGGAAATGTGACGAGGCCGCACAAATCTGCAAATCAGCTCGAGCACAGGCTGTACTCAGTGAGATACAATATATTACAGAGAGAGGGAGCGAACAGCGTCCAGGAATTTGACAAAATCGCTGATAAAACTGGCGGCGACTGCCTGGAAAGTGAATATGGAAAGTGTACTTTTGTGACTTTCTCTACGTTGTTTGACGCTTTGACACGACTTCCTGGATCAGGTCTACCTTGATGCATAGACTTTTAATAGAGCTCACCTGGAAGAAAAAAGGTCATTGTGATAGTTGGGGTATTTTCTCCTTGATATGAGTGAAGTAGATCGTCCAGGTTTGACCCGTCAGCTGGTGGTGGAGCTCCTGGACCCGCAAACAAGACCGCTTTGTTCTGAAAAAATAAAAAATAAATAAGTTTTGAAGACTGCACAACAACACAGGTTTGTTTGGGCTCTTTTCCAGCGATCTTGGTTGCAAACTGATGGAACTACTTTGTCTGTGTATCCCTACGCAGCAGCTCCCCTCAACGCTGTGGGTTTGTGAACGCCATTGAAACTGAATGGGTAGAGCTGGCGTGTGAGGATTCACAGCTAATTAAAACAACGGGTCATAGCTTGATGGCCTTATACATACAGGACATACACACACACACACACACACACAAACGCTGATGCAGAATGCACAATGTACAGTGGCATGAGTCCATTATAGGGACCGTAATCTACTTATCACTCTAACTATTTTTTATTATTCTGTTTGATTCTATTTTATTCAGTTTATCTTCATTTGCTGGACAGTGTATCTTATTTTATTGTATATTTCTCTTATTTGATATTGTTTATTTGATATTATTACCGCTTAACTATTCTGCTGCTGCTGTGTCACTTTGAATTTCCTCTTCGGGGGATCAATAAAGGTGAATAAAGGTGAAATTAATTAAAATCCTCTGTGTGCTGCTCAAGTTATTTAAAAGTTATTGGAAGCTGGTGCATAGTCTCCCAGGCTAACGTTTTATAATATTAGCTAATTAGATGTGAGCTGTCAGTGTTGTAACTTATTCTGGATGGATCTGTTGCTGTTTTCATCCAAAGGGAGTTCTGCCGTGCTCTATCTGTGTTTCTGAAGCTTTCACCTCAACCTGCTGCTGTTTTTCTCCCAGTCGCCTCAAACTGGTGACCGTCATGTCATCTCCACATCCAGACGCTGGATCCACTTCTAATCTAGATGAACCCTCTCTGTCACTCTGACTGCCTGAGGAGGTGTCTGTGTCCTCGGGGCTCTGACTCGTCCAGCCTGCAGGTGAATCAGGTCTCCTGTGTGATCTGTCGCTCGCTGAACTACAGCTCACATCTGTTGTCGTGTTTGAGCTTTTCAGCGGCCAGGTACAGACTGACAGGAGGACGGGCGACAGACAAACAACAACATGAAATATCTGCCGCTCAAAGTGAAATCTGGCAGCATTTAGGTGCCCAAATATCAATATATCATAATAAAACTTTGTATTTATCTTCTCAAATAGGTGTAACTGAACATCACTAAACTTGTAACGGTGATCATTGAAAATGAAATTACAAAAACGTCTGAAAGCTGTGTCAGCGACAGATACAGCGTCTGTAACTGGGTACCGTTCTGCTGAATCAACCCTAAGACCTAACTCCTCCCAAAACTCATTTTTAATGTTTTTTTTTCTTTCTTTTTTAAATTGGACTGAAAATCAACAGCCCCAGGTTATTTTATCTTCAGTTCTTTTTGTCATTCTCTTGTGGAAACAGAAAACATATCCGGTTGGTCGTGCGTCAGTTCTCCCGGCGTAAACAAACTCTTCTGCCGGCGCCGCGGCATCAGCTGAGCGTCTACAGCTGTTACCGTGGCAACAGGAAGACCCAGAAATAATCTGATTACTCTGATCGGCTTCTGTGGTCAACATGCCTGGTGGCACATCAGCTGCTGTGTTTTTGTTTTTTTTGTTTTTTTTTTTCATGATTTTTTTAAGTCTCTCCATCGTTTCATGCTAACTCTCCTTATCCATACAATCATGTATATACTTCAGTTCCATCTGTATATTGTCATATTCATTACCATCTGTATATTTCACATCTCACATCTCTTTTTCTTAGGTTAGCCCTTATTGTATATTTTTAGTTTTAGCCTTTATAGTTTTTATTGTATATATTTAGCCTTTATTCTTTTTTATTTAACTTTATTATATGTTTCTACTGTTGCTGCTGGAACACCAGAATTTCCCTGGTTGGGATCAATAAAGTATATCTATCTATCTATCTATCTATCTATCTATCTATCTGTTGCTTATGGAAGCCCATTTCCGCAAAGATGAAAGCATAGCCTTGATAATAAAAAAATGCCCATCATAAATCATAATTATGAGATACCAAGTCATAACTGTGAGATACTTATTTCATAATTATGACTTAAAATAGGCAATTTTTTTTATTATTATTATTATTATCAAGGCTATGTTTTCATCTTTTTTTTTAAGTGGCAGAAATGGGCTTCTATAGTTGCTGTATCAAACTGTGGCCAAATAAATAAATAAATAAATAAATAAATAAACAGAGAAAAGAGGACATGCAAAGGTGACACAAGACATGTAGTTTCACAAGAGCAACATTTATTATAATAAATCAGTGATATTTTGTTCTCGTGAGCATCGGACGTCAGATGTACACAATATACAAATGGTGCGTTCTGTAGCAAATATACTTTCTATAGAGACAGCAGCAGCAGAATTGGCATGTACAAAAATACACATTTGATTTTCTCACACAACACAACATACCAAAGTTATGTGATAATATATTTATATATATATTTATATATCTGTATGATCATAAATATGCAGAACTATACACGTTGAACACAAGTCACTGTACTGGAGATAACAATAATTATAATAATTATAATAATAACAATAATAATACAGGATAAAGTATTATTAGGACAATTTCAAATGGCAACACTTGACTTTACGATGGCTTTATTCCACTGTTTCATCATGTGGAAAAGTTATGTTCAATAATACTGTGTTAGCGCTGTCTGACGTTGTATTGAGAAGTTATCACGTTTAAGTATGTATTTACACACTTTCCACACACACACACACACACACACACACACACACCCACACACACACAGGTGAAAACACTGGAATAGAGACAGTAAAGTGAAGCGTCACCGTGGAAATCAGCAATGCAGCGCTGAGATAACACATCAAATTATTATGGACAAAATACATAAGAGCCAGAAAGACTGTGTTTCCAATGAGACACACACACACATACACACACACACACACACACGCACACACACACACTCTACAGGCTGTGTCGCTGTCATTCTTGTGAGGCTGTAAGTTTTGTGTTTGTTGTTTCGGGTGAGAAGGATGAAGTGCTCTGAAAGCTGAATAATAAAATGGCACAGAGTTGCTCACATTCCTGCTTAGGACACACTGTCAGCGAGACCACCTCCAACACACACTCACACACACACACACACACACACACCCCTCCCCCGTCACACACATATAAAGCAGACCTTGTCCTCCTATAGAGACAGTACAGAAGACACTGTGTGCTTTGTCTCTGCATCATTAGGAATAAATACCTGTCGCGTCCACCGACTCTCCTCCCTTCCCTCTGGTCTGACCACGTTTACATGCACAACATTTTCCATTTTTTACCCTTATTCCAAAAAAAAAATCAATATATATTGATTCCTACTTAGCTGTTTAAATGGCTGATGAAAATGAATATTCCCGTTTACATGCAGCCGGCTCTCTGCCTCCTTATTGGTGTTTTGATTTTTGCAAAAATCCAAAAACAGCTGATATTCTTATATATCTTATATCTTCTATAATGTTTAAAAGTCGGTGTGTTTCTCCTTCAGAGCAGAAATGTGGGGCTTTTATTTTGTGAATTCATCTCTAATCCAGCCTTGCAAACTGTTGGATCGTTGGTTTGTTTGCTATTATTTTGTTCTTTGATTCATTTTATTATTAGGTCTCTACTTTACTTTTCTTTACTGACTGTTTCATTTCTTATTTTATTTGTTGATTGACTGCAATTGTTTATCGTCCTGCATCTGCTTGCTTTTATTGTCCCTGGTTGGTTTGTGAAGCACTTTGTAACCACAGTTTTTTCTATATAAAGTATAAAGAAATAAATTTGAGATGCATAATGTGAACGCGCTTTACACATGACCAGAAAATGCTTCTAAAAACCCCCAAAATTATATTATCGGCACATCCCACATTTCTTCATCGGAAAATGCCACATTCGCTAAAAGGCTTTCTTAGGAATATGCTGTCCATGACCTGAATCAAGTTGGGAATACTGTCATATTCGGAATAATTCGGAAAAAGGAGGATTAGTGTGCATGTGAAGGTGCTGACTGTGTCTCAGGAATGCAGCGTCTCTGTTTCCCCTGTTTTTGCTGACTGGTGGGTAGAAGTGCCTTGTTGAACTTTTAGCCTTATTGGACGCCGTCTTTGCTCCCATTTCTGCAGTTTTAGTTGATTTATCTCTGTTGATTATTTTCTGTAAATAAATGTCACTCATTGTTACGCCTGCAGGGTTTCTGCAGCCTTTTCTTGCCGTTTTGGTTCCATTTTTTTTGCAGAGGTTTTGGGTAAACTGGCTGTGTTACTCCCTGTGTTCCCCTATTAATTAAATAAAGGTCGGAATGATCATACAGACACACACACACACACTCACAGACACGCACACGCACCGACACACACACTCACAAGAGGAAAGGAACAAAAGTTCACCACACAGATACAAATTTGGTCCTAAAAAGGTAAAAATGACATAAACATACCATTGAAGATATATTTCATTTTGAAGGTTCTGGTATGCACAGCAGTAAAATCATCCGTTCCTGCATTCTCACACACACACACACACACATGCACACACACACACGCACACACGCATGATGCATGATATCAGACCAGTCGATGGCAAACTGACTCTACTGACAGCAGAGCAGCTGCAGGGCAGTGATCACCTCTATGGCCTGAAAAGTGTCTCCTGGTTGGTGAGCTTTTATTTTGTCCTCATTATTAAACACTTTGATTTTGCCACCACAAGAGGAAATCCCACATTAAGACGTGTTTTGTCATTTCACACTGTGCCAAAATTCAATTCCTTGAAAAAAATGTTTCCCTGGTGGCATGCCAGGCAGGCAGGTACAGAGCAAAGTCCTCCTTTCTGTGGATTCATATCCAAGAGTCAGCTTTTTAATGAGTAAACAACATTTTTTAAGCTTTCTTAGAGGATTAAAGAAAATCTCAGAGCTGACAGCCGCCTCTTGGTCACATTGCTCTGAATGGACGATCATGTTTGTTAGTGATCTTATTATCTTAAACCAAACAAGTGTCCACTGATTTCCATAAGGCTCTGCTGTCGTGTACCTGTCACTCAGTCCTTCCCTGATGCAGCAGCAAAGCAACAAAAACAGTGAGGACAAAATGAGGACAGGTTCTGATGGAGGAGACAGAGACAGATGTTGGCGTCAGTAACAAAAACCTTCTTGACTTTGATTTGCTTCACCGACTAACAGAGGATCCAGACCTCGAACTGACCCACTTCATTAAATTAGCCACAACTATTTGGCAAATCTTTCTCTCAGCTGTTCCATCAAAGTGATGTTAGAGTCATGTGAGCCAACAGCGTCGTGGCTGCTAGGTTTTGCTAATACGGAGCAAAATGGGATTCTGTGAGCCGAGCGGACGCCCTGCGACAGGAAACCTGCAGCAGGCGACGGCAGCGGGATGGCGTGAGCGGGCAGGCGGCGCAGAGGACGGCCCGTCTGCACACAGATCTGATTTACACGTACGACTCCTCCGCAAAGAACAGCTGCTCAAAGTCATCGACCCGCGGGTCGCTGCACCGCCGGCTCTGCCACTCCCTCTTCCCCTGGACGATAGCCAGCGCCACCTCCTGGCTCCTCCGCAGGCAGGCGTCTGTGTCCGCCTGGCCCTGCGACGAAAAGTAGTCCCTAACGGCCCGGGTGGCGGAGGGAGACAGGCAGAAGCGCGGCTCAGAGGAGGAAGAGGAGACGGGCAGGCCGGACTCCACGTCAGACACCCTGAGGCCGCCGTCCTGAGGCGGAGCTCTGACGGCTCTGCAGGGGCGGAGTCTGTCCGGGGCGTGGCCGGGGGCGGGGTTAGAGGTCAGGGTGACCTTGGTGGGTTCAGAGGCCCGGCGGGGCAGCGTGAGGCTCCTCCTCCCTGCGTCTCCCTCCGCAGGCGGAGTCAGAGAGTGAGACTTCTGCCTGTGCAGGACCAGCGTGGTGGAGTTCTGTCCGTAGAAAACGCCCTGCGGCGGCGGGGCGCTCTCGCCTCCTGCCAGCCTCTGTGTGACCTCACTTCCTGTGTGGGTTTTGGCGGGGAGGGGCGGCCTGTAGGCGCAGGCCTGGTCGTGCAGCAGCCGCAGCTCTCGCACAGTCAGCGGTTTGTCTGCTCCGCGGTAGAAGGGCGAGCGGCTGCGCTGCAGCTGCAGCAGAGCCTGCTGGTAGGACGGCGGGCTGCTGGACCGCCGCTGGCTGCTGCGGTCCGTCGCCGCGGTGACGCCGTCAGAGCAGCCGTTACTGACCGGCCGGGTTTTACCGACGCCGTTCACCGCCGCCGCCTCCTCCTCAGGCTGGCGCAGGGACAGGCGGCGGTCCCTCTTCAGCCACGTGTTGGGGTGGAGGCCGTGGGAGGGGCCTGTCCGGGGGGGCTGGAGCCACTCTGGGGGGGCGTCCCGCTGAGGGGGGGAGCCCCTGGGAGACAGCTGGGGCCGCAAGACGGGCGAGAGGGGGGTCGGCTCAGTCAACGGAAACGCCCCATTGGTGGCGTAATCAGTAGAATACTGCGAGAAGGCGGAGTCTAAGGAGCTGAGGGAGGAGCCTGTGGGCGAGGTCGCTGGGGACGACAGGCTGGAGCAGCTGGCGTCCAGGCGCAGCGGAGGGGGCGGGGCATGCTTTGACTTCCTGCGCCCCCCGCTGGGGATCTTGGCTCCTCCCTTGTCAGTCTGGTCTGCGGGCTCCTCCTTCAGCTGCAGCGCCCCCAGCCCCCGCAGGAACACCTCGTCCTCCTCCTCGCCCTCGCCCTCCATGGCGGCGTCGTAGCTCGCCTTCCTCGTCGCCAGGTGGCGCTTGTCCACGTGAATCGTCACCGTCCCCGAGGGCGGCGTGCTGGACAGGCCCAGCGCCGGCTCCGAGCTCCGCCTCAGCCGCCGGGGAGCCTGCGGCGGGCCGCCGGCCGGGTGGGGGCGGGGCTGGCGCGCGGCGGGGCTGAACTTCCTGGGCCTGGCCCGCGGGGGGAGCTGCAGCAGCAGGTCGGTCTCCGCCTCGGGGTCGGGCTCGGCCTCGCAGTCGCTCAGCGTGATGACCGAGTCGCGGCTGCGGCTGTCCGGCTTGGCCTTGTCGCGGAGCGGCAGCTGCTCCTGGAACGGAGACTCGGGGTCGTCGTTCAGCTCGTTCTCCAGACTGTCGTAGGACGAGTCGTTCATCTGGAAGGACGACACGTCTGGAGGGAGAGAGAGAGAGAGAGAGAGAGAGACAGACAGAGAGAGAGAGAGAGAGAGAGAGAGAGAGAAAATATTATCATTATGAACTTCAGTCCTTCCAGAAGTCCTCCCACACTGCAGGTGATGCTCTGAGTCTCAGCTCGTTCTAAATGTTGATGTTTCTCTGTTTCTTCTCTTTTCCTGGCTGTTCTGTCCGTCCTCTGTGAATTCATCCTGCAGCAAACTAACTCTTTTAACTTCTTCCAACAATATTTTTATGTCCAGTCGTCCCTCGCTATAACACAGTTCACCTTTTGCAACCTCGCAGTTTTGCAGATTTTTTTTTAGTGCAATTTTGCATGCTTTTTTTTTTTTAAACAGCGCATTGTGTTCTGCGTCCTGATTGGCTAAGGGACTGTAGACCATTGTCAATCAGTCTCCTCCGTGCCGTGTCTCCTGTACAGTACAGAATGAGTTCATTCTATAACACTGGACTTATTTTTCTACGAAGGTTTGAACTTTGAGAGTTTAAACAAGAGAGGAAAGTGAGAAAATGTTAACGCCTGTCTGAGAAAAGTGTATAAAGTGTGTAGTGAGGGGTTTTACAGCCTTAAAACATCTAGAATAATTGTAAAAAAATAAAGCTGACTACTTTGCGGATTTCGCCTGTTGCGGGTTATTTTTAGAACGTAACTCCCGCGATAAACGAGGGACCACTGAATGTGAGAATGAGGGCTCCTGCTAATTCTGTAAACGTCTAATACTTTGCTCCGTGTGGGAAATACATTTCAGTGAACTGAAAAGCTCAGAATCTAAGAAAGAAAATACGCTAATAACTTTCTTGTTCAGGTACTGCAGCGTTTTATTGTCCAGTCCAGAGCATTGTGTGTGTGTGTGTGTGTGTGTGTGTGTGTGTGTTCTTTCTAAATGCTCGCTCTGTTCAGGTAGAACCTTCAGCTATAAACTGGGCGAGCAGAGAAAGCAGACCCCTGCTGGGCGCTGACAAAGCGCCGCTTCAGCGCAGGAAAACTGCAGGATTCATGAATGAGGAGATTCACTGCCGTGCTCATGAACGCCGTGACCCTGGCAATTTCACAAATTACTGCAGGTCGATCTGCTGACCCCAATCAACAGCACACACACACACACACACACACACACACACACACACATGCACGTAAACACACACCTTTTTTATACTTCAGGAACGTGCCCACAAATAGAAATGGAGAGGCCCAGACAGACCAGCACACAAACAACACACACACACACACACTGACACACACACACACACACACACACACACACACACACAGGGAGCTAGTCAGCCTCAATCTGCCTGGTTATAATGATGTGAGATAAAACACACTGAAGCTCTGTGGCTCAACCAGACGAACCAAAACACTCTGAGGAAACAAGTCAAGGAGCTGCTGTTCAGCCACACACACACACACACACACACACACACACACACACACACACACACACACACACCCCTCTGACCTTGATTCAGAGCCGTGCCAAATTAAAGCTGGTTATGTTGTTTCAGTTCTACTTGATCTGCCCGTCTCCTTCCCTCACCGACCCACACGAGGCGCTCTGAGTGGGTCAGTGAAGATTTTAAAAGTTTTTAAAAGAGAAAAATATGTAAATATCCGGCAAAAAGAACAACTCAGGACAGTCATTTAAAAAAAACTTGGTGATGTGTGGATCTGTGTGTGTGTGTGCTGCAGGACGAGCTGAGCCACCCGGCGGGGAGCTTCACTTTTCAAGCTGAAGTTTATTCAGAGCTGAGAGTCAAAGAGCAGAAAACTAAAGGAGTCATGTTTTAACGAGACTCGACTCTCAGCAGAGAGCGCTGTGACTGCACTGAGACAGACATCTGAAATCTGTGTTTCTGTGTTTCCTTTGCCCTTCCAGCCACATCAAACTGCACGTTCATCCACCGAAAACTTTTAGAAAACGCTCTCCAAGAGGACAAACCTCAAAGTTCAGGTGCTGCATTGTTTTTGTAGCAGTGAAAATGGGAAACTGAAGGCTTTAGTAACACATGGCCTCACCAAACCCAGCAGTCTGACTCTGATCCTGGCTGCAAAGGGTTTTAGTTTTACGGCCAACTTCTCAAAAACTTTGTGAAAACACAAATGATGTGAGTGGAAAACAATATGACATGAAATCTGAAATCAGATGTCAGATTTGCAGGTAAATGACTGCAAGTCCCCCTCTGCATCCATGGTTTGCTGTGAAGTGCTTCAATTTGCTGGTAACGCTGACAGTAAACAAATGTCTTGTTTTTTGCAGCATCTGTTTCACACTGACTGTCGCTGACCACCGGCCAAGCTGCCAGCAGCCCACCCCCCACCCCCCTTCAGCTGGCTTTGCACATCGAGTCAAACTAGCAAAGAAAATCTCCACATTTCCAAATATGTTCCTCCATTCATTTTCCTGGGAAGCACAAAAAAGCATCTTGGTCCCTCTTTATCTGAACTGTGTAAAGTTATGATTCCTCTCAGTATCAGCGCTGCATCAGCTGTGTTTGGGTTAGTGCTGTCACTTCACTCGGCCTGTCCAGTCCTAATAATAACAACTTTTTATCGACTTAATAATTAAACGATAACTAACTGCGACAGACTGAAGGATAAATGTGCTCAGCGGGTACAGGTCCACCATCTGACGTCTCCTAAAACTTTTTTTTCCAGAGCTTCAGAGCTGCTGGAAGGTTCATTTTTTCACTCTGACGGAGCCAGGCTAACGACTCCCATAGACTTCAAGTCTTTATGCTAAGCTAACAGGAAATGCTACCCACACGCACTGAACCACTGGACGTCCAGAGGAGAGACTGGTGTCCAACATCTGGTCTCAGTCCGGGGAAGACAGGAAATGGGATTTTGCCCAAAACACTCACTGTGAAAACTCAAAATCTTACCAAGATTATTTGTCTTATTTCAAGTCAAAACGTCTTATTGTTAGTCAAAATATCTCATTACACTTAAAATAAGACATGATCACCTCAGAAGGAACTTGTTTTTAGACAATTTTCACTTGAAACAAGTGAAAATTTGCTTGTTTTATTGGAAAAATTTGCCAGTGGAACAAGTGAAAATTGTCTAAAAACAAGTTACTTCTGAGGTGATCATAGATAGATAGATAGATAGATAGATACTTTATTCATCCCGCAGGAAATTCACATTTTTTTCAGCAGTATCCACAGATTACAGATTAAGTAAATAAAAATGTAAAAATCATGTCTTATTTTAAGTGTAATGAGATATTTTGACTAACAAAATCTTACCAAGAACATTTGTCTTATTTCAAGTCAAAATGTCTTATTTGACTTGAAATAAGACAAATGTTCTTGGTAAGATTTTGAGTTTTTGCAGTGCTGGGGCATTCCTTTAACACTGTCCCATCCCGCCCCGTCCCGTCCCGTCCCGTCCCGCCCCGCCCCGCCCCGTCCCGTCCCGCCCCGCCCCGTCCCGTCCCGCCCCGTCCCGCCCCGTCCCGTCCCGCCCCGTCCCGCCCCGTCCCGTCCCGCTGAGTGGAGCGGTGTCCTCGTACCTGATCCGTGGTCGCTGCCGCTGCTCTTCTGGCTGAAGGCCCTGAACAGCGAGGTGACGTCGTCTCCCAGCACGCTGCTGCACTTCTCTATGAGGAAGCGGACCAGCTCACACACCTGCAGGCAAACACAGCGTGTGGTTAGCACTGTCTGCTCACACACACACACACACACACACACACACACTGCAGAGACTCGATGTGACTTCATTGGCCTCCGTCCTGCAGTAACGCTCCTCAAAACGCTTTCACTGAATGATCATGGAAGCACCACTTGACTTTTTTCCAAGCAAGTTCAGCAGCAGTTCAGCAAACGTGCAGAGTCAAAGCACGCATTCTGCACACGTCTGATAAACACACACACACGCACACACACACACACAGCACAGAGCCACAATCAGTGACACTGAAGGCTGAGAAAGCGTGTGTTCAGCTCATGAAGTCACAGCCTGGATATCTCTGTGATATCAGTTTAAACAGGCGTGAAGACGATCTGAGGCAGTGACATCACACGATGAAGGGTTAGGGTTAGGGTTAGGTTAGGGTTAGGTTAGGGTTAGGTTAGGGATGAAGAGTTAGGGATGAAGGGTTAGGGATGAAGGGTTAGGGTTAGGGATGAAGGGTTAGGGATGAAGAGTTAGGGATGAAGGGTTAGGGTTAGGTTTAGGGATGAAGGGTTAGGGATGAAGGGTTAGGGTTAGGGATGAAGGGTTAGGGATGAAGGGTTAGGGTTAGGGTTAGGGATGAAGGGTTAGGGTTAGGGATGAAGGGTTAGGGATGAAGAGTTAGGGATGAAGGGTTAGGGTTAGGTTTAGGGATGAAGGGTTAGGGATGAAGGGTTAGGGATGAAGGGTTAGGGATGAAGGGTTAGGGTTAGGGTTAGGGATGAAGGGTTAGGGTTAGGGATGAAGGGTTAGGGTTAGGGTTAGGGATGAAGGGTTAGGGTTAGGGATGAAGGGTTAGGGTTAGGGTTAGGGATGAAGGGTTAGGGATGAAGGGTTAGGGTTAGGGATGAAGGGTTAGGGTTAGGGATGAAGGGTTAGGGATGAAGGGTTAGGGTTAGGGTTAGGGATGAAGGGTTAGGGTTAGGGATGAAGGGTTAGGGATGAAGGGTTAGGGTTAGGGTTAGGGATGAAGGGTTAGGGTTAGGGATGAAGGGTTAGGGATGAAGGGTTAGGGTTAGGGTTAGGGATGAAGGGTTAGGGTTAGGGTTAGGGTTAGGGATAAAGGGTTAGGGATGAAGGGTTAGGGATGAAGGGTTAGGGTTAGGGTTAGGGATGAAGGGTTAGGGATGAAGGGTTAGGGATGAAGGGTTAGGGATGAAGGGTTAGGGTTAGGGATGAAGGCTGTGCTCTGCTGTCGAGCCTCGACTCTGCTGAGACTTCAACACAGAAAACGTCGGTCTCCCTCTCCCTGGCCCTGGGTAACGTCCTGATAACGGCCTGTGTTGTGTATTGGTTTGATTATCAGCGGCTCACATGCCTGCAGAATGAGCTCGCAGATTAAAGAGCAGGAGAAGCTGGACTTTTTCTGTTTTACAGCCTCGCAGGTCGTTCCAAGCCGAAATGATCCGTGTCCACAAATCCAGGAATCTGAGCGCGGAGGGAGCGATGCAGTTGGAACTCACTCCGGCCTTCGTGTTTTTGATAAAACACACCTATCTGTGTTTGGGGGGATTATCAGCCGCAGTTGGAAAACGTCCTCAAACAAGTCAGAGCTGCCTGGCTGCGGCGAGCTGTCGCGTGATTGGCTGAAACGGTTTTCCAGGAAAAGCCGAGTCTCACAGAGGCGGACGGGCTGACCGCTGTTTAGGCCAGACGGAGGGAATTTACTAAACACAGACGACGACGTGCTCGGACTCAAAGCGCTGGCCAAGCCACTCCGCTGGAAAAAAAAAAAAAAAAAAAAAAAAAAAAAAAAGAGTGAGAACGTGGTGTTTATAAGCCGCTTGTTTTGCCGTCTGTCCCTCGGCCTCGGTGACGCGATGGAAACCCGGAGGAGACAAACACTCTGGAGGAGCTCTCAGTTTGTTTGCTGGACCAGATGTTGTGTGTGTGTGTGTGTGTGTGTGTGTGTGTGTGTGTGTGTGTGTGTGTGTGAATGGTGCGACTGTGTGTCCGGCCGGGTCATTAAACCGCCTGATGCTCGACATTCCTCCTGTTTGTCCCGGCAGACGGCGGCAGGAGGCGTGGCTTCACGTTTCCATAAGTTAAATAAGAGGCGACGGCTTCTTGAGTCGGCGTTTCGTAACGAGCAGAGAGCATTTCACCAAACAGGAAGTTAAAGGATTCGGCATGAAAAAAAAAAAAAAAAAAAAAAATCAGGCTGTGGTTGCTGCTCCCACGCTGACGTCAAACACCACAGTTCAGAGGGAGAGCTCAGACTTTTATTGTCGATTTTATTGTGGTTTTTGATTTTACTTTTTGCTTTTTTTTTTTTTTTTGGAGCGTATTTGACAATTTTGTTTTTGTCCTTTTTTGTTTTGTTATTATACTTATATTTTACTTTATGTTACTGTATTTTTTTTATCGCTATCATTCTAAATTTCTAAATTTCTATTTCCCTTTTTTATTGACTGTTTTTATTCTTTTAAATTGTGTCTTGTTGCTTTTAATGTCTCTGTAAAGCACTTTGAATTACCTTGTGTTGAACTGTGCTATACAAATAAACTTGCCTTGCCTTGCCTATATACTTATCTTTACGCTGGGCTTGTTTTTCTCTGTTTGAGTGAGATTTTTAGTTATGGCTCATTTTTATAGTTGCTGTTGTTTCCGTGGAGCCCAGGAAGACCAGCGAGCGCTTCCTGGAGGCTGATGGGACCCAAACAAAGAATAAAGAATAAAGATTCAAAAATACAGAATAAAGAATAAAGACAAGGTGCTGTTTGTGCACACGGCGCTAATGCAGGCTTTTAATGTGAAGCTGAAGCAGATTACAGTATGTACATATCCTGTGTCATCGCTTTATTCTGTTCATCTTTTCCCGTTTTTACTGTTCATATGTGACACTGTATTTTGCAAATTGCTCATCATCAGTTTGTGGTTTCGCCCGTTGATTTCTGTTGCTGCAGTGACTTCATTTGCCTACAGGGATCAATAAAGGATATTTTATGTGATGGCTAAAGAAATGGTTGAAGGAAAGGAGAGGGAAGAAAGTCTCTCCATCTTCCTCATCTAAACAAAAGTCCCATCTCCATATGGAAACTTTCTGGCACAGGGACTGATGGATTAGGTATTTCACTTTAGTTAACAAAATATTCCAGTGAAATTAGGATTAGTGGGTAAGGAAGGCGCTTTATGTGGATCAATTCTTGCAACTATGTTTTGTCTCTGAATGTCAGAGAGTGAAAAAAGAAAAGATGAGGAGGTTTTACATGTCGGGC